>NW_022290939.1:39073-194572 GCF_902635505.1 Sarcophilus harrisii | reverse complement strand
AACCTTGATCTTGATGTACAGTGTTACGTGTGGATCAATGCCTAGCTTCTGCCATATTAGTTTCCCCACTTTTCCCACAATTTTTGTCAAACAGAAGTTCTTATCCTAAAAGCTGGGGTCTTGCTCAAAACACTCAGTAGCTATAGTTGTTGACTGTTTTCTCCCTTGAACCTAACCTATTCCACTGATCAACTAATCGGTTACTTAGCCAATACCAAAATGGTTTTTGTAAATCCGATGTATAATATACCATCCGGTACAGCTAAGCCACCTCATTCTGATTTTTTTTTCACACCTCTTGAAATTCTTGGACCTTTTTGTTTTTCCATATGAATTTTGTTATTTTTGTAGGTCATTAAAATAGTTTTTTAGGAAGTCTGATACTAAATAGATTAGTTTAGGTAATATTGTCATCTTTTATTATATATATATATATATATATATATATATATATATATATATATATATTATATTTGTTCGCCCCATTCAAGTGCATACATTTAATATTTTTCCAATTGGTAGGATCTGTGACTTAATTTGTGTCTGTAATTTTGCTCATAAAGCTTCTGATTTTCTCCCTTGGCAGATAGATTCCCAACATTTTATATTATCAGTAGTTACTTAAATGGGAATTTCTTTGTAACTCTTGACTGTTGATTTTGGTTAGTGATATATATAATGCTTGATGACTTATGTGGTTTATTTTTATAAACTGCAGCAACATTAAGCAAAGTTGTGGATTATTTGTAATAACTTTTAGTAGAATCTCTGGGGTTCTCTCTTAAGTATACCTCATCATGTTGTCGGCAAAGAGTGAAAATTCTGGT
The DNA here is from genome assembly GCF_902635505.1 of Sarcophilus harrisii. Classification (NCBI taxonomy): domain Eukaryota; kingdom Metazoa; phylum Chordata; class Mammalia; order Dasyuromorphia; family Dasyuridae; genus Sarcophilus; species Sarcophilus harrisii. Next base: position 193,745 of record NW_022290939.1, on the reverse strand, counting down.
TTCCTCATTGCCTATTCTTATTCCTCTTCTTTCTTTAATCTCTTTCTCAGATCTTATTGCCAAAGCTAGCATTTCTAATACAATACAATAGTAATGGTGATAGTGGGCAACCTTTTGTTTCACCTGATCTGCCGAATGGCCGGTTGGGTTTGTCTTAATGCATATGATAATTAAGGTCTTTAAATAGATGCTGCTGATTATTTTAAGGAAAGTCCATTTATTCCTACTCTCAAGTAAGTTTTAATGGGAATGGCTGGACTTTTGTCATCGCTTTTTCTACATCTATTGAGATGATCATGCTTTTTAAAATTTGGTTATTAATATGGCTAATTATATTGATAGTTTTCCCTAATATTGAACCAGCCCTGTATTCTGGTATAAATCCTAATTGATCATAGTACATCCCTGATGATTTTTCAGGGCTCCTTTTGCTAATATCTTATTTAAGATTTTAGCATCAATATTCATTAGGGAGATTGGTCTATAATTTTCTTTTCTCTCTGTTTTCAACTCCACCTAGTTTAGGTACTAAGTACCATGTAGTCATAGAAGGAATTCTTGGTAGGACTCCTTCATTCCTTATTTTATCAAATAATTTATATAGTTTCAGCCAATTGTTCTTTAAATGCCGATAGAATTACATGTAAATCTCTTTTCATCTGGTCCTGGTGATTTTTCTTAGGAAGTGTTTAATTGCCTGTTCTCATTTCTTTTCTGAAATGGGACTATTCAAGCACTTCTACTCTCTGTTAGTCTGGGAAGTCTATATTTTTGGAGGTAGTCATCCATTTCACTTAGGTTATCAAAATTTATTGGCATAAAGTTGAGCAAAAGAACCCACATTTCTGTAATTTCCTCTCATTGTTGGAAAGTTCTCCTTTCATTTTAAGACTACTCATTTCATTTTCCTCCTTCCTTTTTCTAACTGTAGATTTACCAAAAGTTTCATTCATTTTATTGGCTTTTTCTTATAGAACCAACTCTTTTGTTTTACTAATAGTTCAATAGTTTTTTGTTTTCAATATTTTAATTTCTCCTTTTAATTTTAGAATTTCCAATTCTTAGTATTTGATTGGGCTTTTAATTTAGTCTTTTTAGTTTTGGCTGTAAGCCCAATTCATTAATCTTTTCCGTTTTATTCAAGTAAGCCTCTAAGGATATAAAATTTCCTCTTATTACCGCTTTGCTGCATCCCAATAAATTTTGCATGACGTGTCTCACATTGTCATTATCTTGAGTGAAATTGTTAATTGTATCTAATTTGCTGCTTCACCCAATCATTCTTTAAGATGAGATTGTTTAGTTTCCAATTGCTGTTTGGTCTATTTACTCCCTAACTTTTGTTGAATGTTGTTTATTATATCATGATCTAAAAAAAAGCATTTACTATTTCTGCTTTCTTGCATTAATTCTTGAGGTCTTTATGTCCCAACATATGGTCAATTTTTTGGAATTAAAGTCTTATGAACTGCTGAGAAGAAAGTATATTCCTTTCTATTTCCATTGAATTTTATCCAGAGATCTAACATACCTAATTTTTCTAACATACTATTTACTTCTTTAATTTCTTTCTTTCTTTATTTGTTTTGTGGTTTGATTTGTCTAATTCTGAGAGTGCAAGCCGAGATCTCCCACTATTACAATTTTTGTTGTCTATTTCTTTCTTGCAACTCTCTCTCTTTAACTTTCCTCTTTAGAAGATGGATGCCATAACACTTCGTGCATATATACCTAATACTGATATCGCTTCATTGTTTATGCTGCCCTTTAGCAGGATGTAGTTTCTCCTTCTCTTTTAATTGTGATCAATGTTTGATTTTAGTTTGATCTGAGATAAGCTGCCCCTGCTTTTTGATCTCCCCACCTTGAAGCATAATAGATTTTGCTCCAGCCTTTTACTTACTCCATATGTATCTCCCTGCTTTAAATGTGTTTCTTTGTAAACAAAATATTGTGGTTCTGACTTTTGATTCAGTCTGCCATTCGCCTCCTCTTTTATGAGGCAGTTCATCCTATCTACATTTACTAAGTTAGAATTAAGCATCTGTATTTCCTGCCATCCTACTAACCCAGATTATGCTTTACTTTTTCTTACCTCCCCCAACCCTTTCCCTTTTTGAACTTATGTACCCAATTGTATCAATACGATGCTTACCCCTTTAGAATCCCTCCCTTTCCCCCTTTGAATCTTTTTCCCTTCCCTTATTATTCTTTTTCCTTTCCTCCTCCCCTTTTAATGAGGTGCGAGAGAATTCTTCTTAAAACAAATGTCAATTATTTTTCTTTTTGAGCCAACCTGATGATATGCAGATTCTTCATTAACAGCCCATCCCCATCTCCCACCTCAGATATGATAGTTAAAAGCCTTGCCTCTTTAAGCATGTCGTTTCCCTCTTTTTATCCCTCCTTTCCACCTTGGTTCTGCCATCATCCCTTTCCATGCACTTCCCTTTATTTATACAGGTCAGTAAAATCAAATTATACACGTATTCTTTTTGTATATCCACAGCAGAAATATAATTCTCAAAAGTTCTTTTTACCTTTTTGCATCTCTATGTTTGCAGATCACCTTTGTTTAGTTCTGGTTTTTCCTAAAACAAATGGAATTCATTTATTTCTTACATTAAATGTCCATCTTCTTCCTTGAAGAAAATGCTCAGCTTAGCTGTAGTTTATTTCTTTTGCATTCCAAGTTCTTTGTCTTTTGGATTATCGGATCTCCATGCCCTTCGATCGTTTTAATGTGGGAGGCAGCCAGATCTTTTGGGTGATCCTTATTGTGGCACCGGTATTTCAAATCGTTTTTTTTGGCTGCTTGTAAAATTTTTCCTAATCTGATAGTTCTGAATTTTACACAATATTCCTTGGGTTTTTATTTTAGGGTCTCTTTCCAGAAGGTGTTCGATGACCTCTTTCAATGCCTATTTTACTCTTCTAATTCTATTACATCTGGGCAGTTCTCTTTGATGATTTCATATAAAATATTGTATCTATATTCTTTTTTCATTCATAATTTTGGAAAATCCAATAATCCTCAGATTATCTCTAGATTCATTTTCCAAGTCTGTCGTTTTTGGTAAGCAAATAATCCATGGTTTTTCCAGTTTGTCATTTTGTGAGCGACTGATTATTGCTGTTCCACGACATATTTCTGTTTGTTCAGTTCACTTTAAAGTTAACCATTTCTTCATTATGACTTGTATATGTCCACTATTTTTTAACAGCAGAGCCGACTGGAATTTTTCCATTTCACTCCACTTTTTAGGTGACCATTTTCTTTTTTCCTCCTAATTCAATAAATCCATTTCTTTATGAATTTAATTAGCCTTTTATTTACAGGATATATACATGGTAACTTTACAGCATTAACAATCTCGTTAAACCTCTTTGTTCCAATTCTTCTTTCACCTCTTACTGACCCCCACCTCCCTCTAGATGGCAGGATCACCAGTAGATGTTAAATATATTAAAATATAAATTATATACACAATAAGTATACCTGACCAAAACGTTATTTTGGTTGAAGAAAAGAATCAGACTCTGAAATATTGTACAATTAGTTTGTGAAGGAAATCAAAAAATGCAGGTGCATAAATATAGCAAAATCCTACTTTCTAGTGAATTTTTATTTTTTCCAAATCCCAAATCTTACTTTCCTGAGATTTTTACTTTTACAAATTCACAAATTTTATTTCCTATACTTCCTGGGAATTTTTTATCTTTTCCAATTCAGCATTTCAGGAAGTTGTTGCTCTTTTGTAAGGCTTCTCTTCCTTTTCCCCCATTTATCTTCTCTCTCTCTCTTTTGAGACTTTGTAATGGTCTCTCTTCTATGAGAGCATCATGTAAAAGAGGATAGTCTGGTGATTGTTTTGCTATTAGTCTCCTTCAGGTTTGCTGACCTGCTCTTTTTCTGCATAGAAACTGTCAATGGTTCTTTTCATCTTTTATTCATGTTTTAAAAGCCTTTAGGGTACGCCTCCTAGGCAAGGGGGTTACCAGCTTCCTCTCTAGAACAGGAGAGATGTAAACCAGTTTCCAGTTTCCGGCTCTGAGGTATGGGAGTGCTCTAAGTGAGAGTTTTCCCTTCCCCCAACAGGTGGTGGATTCAGCACTGGCCAAGCCATCTAAGTGCCCACTTGGGCTGTGTGGGTTAGCGATTGCCCCAAGGCTAGAGACTAAGGGGTGAAAGTGTCACTGCCCCAGGCCAGAGCCTCTTGTGGGGCTGTGGGTATTAGCAGCTAACCACAGACCACTGATTCTATCCAGAGTCTGCCCAGAACTCTCTGCCCCCTCTCTGCCCAATGCAAATGGACCCTGGGAAAGCTCTATGGCCCCAAGCTGAGCACCCTACTGTGCAGATTAGAGGCTAACCTGGGCTGTGCCCTCCTGCTGTGCAGGTTCGCAACTGCCCCAAGGAAAAGCCTCATACTGTGGGTTGGGGCTGCAAGCTTGTGCTGAGATCTGTACTTTCACTTTTGGTTTGAGCCTCTCCTCAGAACCTAATTTCTCTCCCAGTCTATGCTGATATCCCCCCCTAGCTCCAGAACAAACCTTTTTTTTTTTGAGACTGTAGATTTTCTTCGGCTGGTGAGTTGTTATACATTTTTAAGTTTAAAAATTGTAGCAGTCAAGACTATTTTTGAGGCTCGATATAATATTGATAAAGAGAGTAAGAGAAGAGCTTAGAAAGTCGCATGTGCCTTCTCCACCATCTTGGCTTCGCCCCTAGTTATGAATGTTTAGAAGGACCAATGAAAGCTGTATGTACTTAGTTAGCACTGTTTGATGTGATTTCTGAAATTCAGCTAGAGTTTCAGAAGAAAAAGAAGAGACCCAGGAAGATATTCCAAACACCCAGAATAATATAAGGAAAGGTACTTCATGAGGAAAAAATAAGGAGTCATTCAGAAAATGTTAGACTGAAATAGAAATTCATGAAAAGGAAAAAAGAATTAACTGAAATTCGAATTGCTTCAAATGGATTAATAACATTGCCAGTTTTTTGAATGACTTTTTAACAGCTTTGCGAAAATGAATTATTTTATGGATGCCTTAAATCCCCAATTAAATTAGAAAGTACATGGTGGATAGAATTTAGTCTTCTTTGCTTCTGAGTGCCATAGAACAAAAGAGATTTTAGCAATGTGTAGTTCTACAGAGTTACTGAAACATAATGCGGTAAAAATGCAATGGCAAAGTAAGAAATTATACTTTGGAATCTGATATTACTGAGATTAGTTTAGTTCCACTTGTATGAGTTCACAATACAATGTGTATTAATTAAATTTATTCCATGTAACAGAAATTAAATTATTGGAAACTAAATGCATTTTTTAAAAAAGTTAAATGGTACAGAGAATTACCATAAAATTATTATTCGAATTCTTGTTTAATTTCTACTCTTCTATGCTGATAATGGCTGAAAGAATGAATATCTAACTAATACATTGTGTGTGGAACTGTGAACAATCCAACCATTTTGTAGAGCAATTTGGAACTACTTTCAAAAGGTTATCAAACTGCATTCCCTTTGATATAGTATTGGTTTTAACGGGCTTGTCCGCCAAAGAGATATTAAAGGAGGGAAAGGGACTCACATGTGCAAAATGTTTGTAGCATTTTGTAGCATTAAGAAACTGGAACTGATTGGTTGCCAATTAGTTGGGTAATGGCTGATTAAATAATGGTATGTGTATATTAGGGAATATTATTGCTCAGTAGGAAAAGATCAACAGGATGATTGCATAGAAGCTTGGAGACACATGGACTGATTCTAAGGGAAATGAGCAGAACCAGCAGGTTACTATACATGGCAAGAAGAAGATTATGTGATGATCAGTTCTGATGCCCATGGCTCTCTTCAACAATGAGATAATTTAAACCTATTCCAATTGTTCAGTGATGAAGAGAAACTGTTCCACCTAGAGAGAGGACTGTGTAATCTAAATGTGGTTCTCAACAAAGCAATTCTCTCTCTCTCTCTCTCTCTCTCTCTCTCTCTGTCTTCCTAAAGCAATTGGGGTTAAGTGACTTTCCCAGGTCTACACAACTAGGAAATTTTAAATGTCTGAGGCCACTTTTGAACTCAGGTCCTGTTTACTTCTGCGCTGTTACTCTATCCAATGCAACAACTAGCTGGCCCGCCTTTCTTGTTACTAATTTGATTTGATTAGTAAGCAGTGGGACAATAATTCAGCTTAACATCTATTTCTTCCATGCTTAACGTATACTGGACTTCTTGCATTGCAGGAGAATGGTGGAAGGAGGGAGAGAAAATTGGAATACAAAGTATTTCAAGGGCTAAAGATGAGGAATTACCCATATACATGTTTAGAAAATAAAAAGTTTCCATCTGCTGGTCATCCTGCTATCTGGGGGAGGGGGGGAGGGGTAAGAGGTGAAAAATTTGAACAAGAGGTTTGGCAATTGTTAATGCTGTAAAGTTACCCATACATATAACTTGTAAATAAAAAGCTATTAAATTAAAAAAAAAGAAAATAAAAAGTTTTAATTAAAAAAATAAAAGAATTCATGTCCTTCTGAAGAACATGGATAGGTGAGCTTGAATTTTGTGATAAATACAAAGGAAATTTCTTTGGAAAAATATATTTTTACATATAATGTTCCTTTCTTCCAGGTAATCTTTGAAAATGATCACACTAAATAAAACTTTCCTGAAATATGTTTCAATATATTATTATACTGTCTAAGAAATGACTGGCTTCTTGATACAAATCAAATCCCAAATCCTAAAGCTATGATTCAAGGCATACAATGACAATCTTTTTTTTATAGAAGATACTTATTACTTTTATTAGTCCCATTTGTGAAAACCGAATCTCAAGTTTTACATTGTTTGCAAGTATCTTTACTATTCTCTTTCTCTCTGCACTTTTTCCTGTCACCCAACCCAAACTCATCCTATCACTACATCCTAGTTATTACCTCTTTCATTAACTCTTTCTTCATTCAATAAAAATGACTTTTACATTGGCCATTGTATGGCCTCAATCTTTGTGTATAGAAGCTATGCAGAGATTTGCTTAGAATTGGCTATAACATCAGCTTATATAGGTGCCATTGTCCTATCTTATTATTTGTATGTAAGTTAATCATGGAGTAGGGAAGTGGGCTTCTATTTTTCCAAAATCTCTTACATATCTGGAATGTATCCTAATACTTAGAAGAGCATAAAATGTTATTAAACTTGTTTACCGAATGACAGACTGAGAGGAACATTGAAATTGCTAAGATGTTATAAGGAGTACAATGTAAACCATGATGTCCTGAAAGTTAGGACCATTGAATTGTCTTCTTACCTCTTGACTAAACTAGTAGTGAGACCATAAGGTGACTTTTCTGGGGAGTGTCTTATTAAAAGGGTAGTTGTACTAGACTATTTCTGAAATCACTTCTAGCTAAAAAAGTCCCCTTCTATTCCACCAGAAAAAAATATGCTGATTAGTAAATAAGTAAACTTAAATGTAATTTTAAAAATAGCAATCAAGATTGAACTTTCAAAATGAAATAATACCTCTGAATCCCAAGGAGAGTCGCTATCTTCTTCTTTGTCCACTCCTAATGTTGATAGTAGTAAAATATATAAATAATTACAGAAATAGCTAGAAAATATGCTACTCAGAATATGAAAACAGTACAAGTATGACTACTCAGAATGGCTTTAGAAAAATTTAAAACCAAAAATGACAGATATCGTACCAGAATAATAGAAGAAAATATTTACCCTATGGTAGATTATGAACAATGCCAGGTCTTTCAAAAACAGAAGCTAGGGGATCAATGGTAATCCTATGGGAGAATACAGAATATTTTATTTCAAAAATACCCTTAACATTTGAACGTTTATAATGGCATTTTTAAAAAGAATGTTTTGCATTAGGTTCTGCAACTAAATGTATAGCACTGGCCAGTGCATAGAAGGCCAGTTTGAATTAAGGAAGCCCTGGGTTCCGTTTCCATGTCTGATATTTTGATTGTGGTATCATGGGCAAAATGCTGCAATTCTGAAGCCCTGGGCTACTCTGGAAGACTCTATGCTACAGAACAGTAGCCAATGAGCATCTCTAGAAACTTATTCCTTGTGGATGTCCTAAATTGATGAAATCAGGAGCTGTGTCAACACAATAACTCACTTTTTCTTATAGCACGTTTCTCTGATGTACCAGGATCTTGTAGCCGATTTGGAATATTTGGATGTTCAGAAGTTTTTTGTGTCCTAGTACTGTAGTCAGGTAAAATAACAATGTGCTTTTTTTCCACATCTGGGTCCGATATATATTCCTGTAATTAATGAGAATGAAATGTACAATGTCCTCCAAAATTTTTCTTAAATATATGGCTAGCATAAAAAATGTGAAACTAGCTATTATACTGCACTTGACAGAAGGTGATGGACCCAACACTCTAACCATGAAATGAATTGGATGTTTTCAATCACCTACTTTAAGTATCTGGTTTATAGAAAACCTCTTCTCCATAAGTAGAAGCCATAGTTCTATCCGACACCTATGCAGATAAATATTTTATTATTTCTTTCCACACCCAAATATTAAGAGTATACATAGTTCATATCCTCAAATGATAATAACTCAGAAGGGAAGCTATTGCTTGATTGCTGGAAGGGCCGTGGAATTTCAAGCGAGGGGGACTCAGCACAGACATCTCATTTCTCCCTTTGCTATACTCTTTTGAGACATCTCTGAATTTTCCACCATGTTGCTGCACCAGGCAGTTTTCTCTAACCCCCAATTCACTGGTTTCCTTTTAGGTTACATATTGTTTATGTCTTTTGTTCTTAATCTTTCCGTGCCTTGAACACTGCCTGGTACATAGTAGTTACTTTTTCACTGTTTATTAAGCTACAAGTATGGAAGAACATAGAATATGAGAGAAGCATTTGAGAATTACAAAAAGTTATGAATTTTTAGAAGGACCAATGAAATCTGTGTGTACTTAGCACTGTTTGATGTGATTTCTGAAATTCAGCTAGAATTTCACAAGAAAAAGAAGAGACGCAGGATGATATTCCAAACACCCAGAATAATATAAGGAAAGGTACTTCATGAGAAAAAAATGAGTCATTCAGAAAATGTTAGACTGAAATAGAAATTCATGAAAAGGAAAAAAGAATTAACTCAAATTCGAATTGTTTCAAAGAGATTAATAACCTTGCCAGTTTTTTGACTGGCTTTTTAACAGCTTTGCGAAAATGAATTATTTTGTGGATGTCTTAAATCCCCAATTAAATTAGAAAGTACAAGGTGGCTAGAATTTAGTCTTCTTTGTTTCTCAGTGCCATTGAAGAAAAGAGATTTTAGTAATGTATTGTTCTAGAGTTCCTGAAATATAAGTGCGGTAAAAATGTAATGGCAAAGTAAGAAATTATACTTTTGAATCTGAGATTACTGGTTTTGTTCCACTTATATGAGTTCACAATACAATGTGTATTAATTAAATTTATTGCATGTAACAGAAATTAAAAGTTTTGGAAACTAAATGCATTTTTTTAAAAAAAGTTAAAGTTACAGAGAATTACCATAAAATTATCATTCAAGTTCTTGTTTAAATTCTACTCTTTGATGTTGATAATGCCTGAGAGAATGAATATCTAACTAATACATTGTGTGGAACTTTAACAGATCCAACCATTATGGAGAGCAATTTAGAACTACTTTCAAAAGATTATCAAACTGCATTCCCTTTGATCTAGCAGTGGTTCTAGTGGGCTTGTAGGCCAAAGAGATATTAAAGGAAGAAAGGGACCCATGAAAATGTTTGTGGCATCCATTTTTGCAGAGTTAAGAAACTGGAAACTGATTGGTTGCCCATTAGTTGGGGAATGGCTGATTAAATAATGGTATGTGAATTTTATGGAATATTATTGCTCAATAAGAAAAGATCAACAGGATGATTGCATAGAAGGTTACAGACACATGGACTGATTCTAAGGGAAATGAGCAGAACCAGCAGGTCACTATACATGGCAAGGAGATGATTATGTGATGATCAGTTCTGATGCCCATGGCTCTCTTCAACAATGAGATAATTTAAACCTATTCCAATTATTCAGAGATGAAGAGAACCTGATCCACCTGGAGAGAGTACTGTGGAATCTAAATGTGTTTCTAAACAAAGCAATTACTCTCCTAAGGCAATTGGGTTATACGGAGGTCCAGGTCTACACAGCTAGGAAGTTTTATGTCTGAGGACACTTTTGAACTCAGGTTCTGTTTACTTCTGTCCTGTAACTCTATCCAATGCAACAACTAGCTGCCCCTCCTTTCTTGTTACTAATTTGATTTGATTTGTGTTGTGCAGGACAATAATTGTATTTAACATCTATTTCTTCCATGCTTAACGTATATTGGACTACTTGCTATGCAGGGGAGAGAGGTGGAAGGAGGGAGAGAAAATTGGAATACAAAGTATTTCAAGGACTAAAGATGAGGAATTACTCACATACATGTTTAGAAAATAAAAAGTTTTAATTAAAAAAAAAAGAATTCATGTCCTTCTGAAGAACTTGGAGAGATGAGCTTAAAATTTGTGATAAATACAAAGGAAATTTCTTTGGAAAAATATATTTTTACATATAATGCTCCTTTGTTCCAGATAATTTTTGAAAATGATCACACTAAATAAAACTTTCCTGAAATATGTTTCAATATATTATTATATTTTCTAAGAAATGACTGGCTTCTTGATACAAATCAAATCCCAAATCCTAAAGCTATGATTCAAGGCATACAATTAACAATCTTTTTCTATAGAAGATACTTATGACTTTTATTAGTCCCGTTTGTGAAAACAGAATCTTAAGTTTTACATTATTTGCAAGCATTTTTACTATCCTCTTTCTCTCTGCACTTTTTCCTGCTTTCTCTCTGCCAACCCAAACCTCATCCTATCACTACACCCTATTTATTAGCTCTTTCATTAAGTCTTCCTTCATTCAATACAAATGACTTTTACATTGGCCTTTTTATGGTCTCCAGTCTTGTGCATAGAAGCTATCCAGAAAAATTTGCATTTAGAATTTATCCATGTAATATCAGCCATATAGGTGCCATATTGTCCCATCTTTATAATTCTGTAAGCAAGTTAATCATGGAGAAGTGAAGTGGATTTTATTTCTTCAAAGTCTCATACTTTTCTGGAATATATTCTAATACTTAGAAAAACATAAAATGTTATTAAAGTGTTCACCGAATGACAGACTGACAGGCACATTGAAATTGCTAAGGTGTTAAGGAGTAGAGTGTAAACCATGAGATTCTGAAAGTTAGGACCATTGAATTGTCTTCTTAGCTCTTCACTAAACTAGTAGTGACACCAGAAGGTGACTTTTCTGGGGAGTTTCTTCCCCACATATTAAAAGGGTAGTTGTACTAGATTATTTCTGAAATCCCTTCTAGCTCAAAAAGTCCCCTTCTATTCCACCAGAGAAAATGTACTGATTAGTATATAAGTAAACTTAAATGTAATTTTAAAAATAGCAATCAAGATTGAACTTTCAAAATGAATTAATACCTCTGAATCCCAAGGAGAGTCACTATCTTCTTCATTGTCCAATCCTAATGTTGATATAATAGTAAAAAATATAAATATTCACAGAAATAACTAGAAAATATGTTACTCAGAATATGAAAACAGTAGAAGTATGTCTACTCAGAATGGCTTTAGGAAAATTTAAACTAAAATGACAGGAGACAAAATTAGAATAGGAGAAAACATTTGCACTTATGGAATATGAACAAGGCCAGTCTTTCAAATATAGGGGATCAATGCAAATTTTATTGGAGCATCACACATTGTATTTCTCTCAAATACCCATTAACATTTAAATGTTTATAATGGCATTTTTTGAAAGAATGTTTTGGTGGCGTATTTTAGAACTTGAGGGATAGCCCTGGCCAGTGCATAGAAGGCCAGTTTGATCTTAGGCAGCCCTGAGTTCCCTTTCCATGTCTGATATTTTGATTGTGTTATCATGGGCAAAATGCTGAAATTCTGAAACCCTGGGCAACTCTGGAAGACTCTATGATATATATAGAACAGTAGCCAATGAACATTACTAGAAACTTTTTCCTTGTTGATGTCCTAAATTGATGAAATCAGGAGCTGTGCCAACATAATAACTCACTTTTTCTTATAGCACGTTTCTCTGATGTACCAGGATCTTGTAGCCGATTTGGAATATTTGGATGTTCAGAAGTTTTTTGTGTCCTAGTACTGTAGTCAGGTAAAATAACAATGTGCTTTTTTTCCACATCTGGCCCGATATATATTCCTGTAATTAATGGGAATGAAATACAAATGATCCCTCCGAAATTTTTCTTAAATATATGGCTAGCATAAAAAATGTGAATCTAGCTATTATACTGCACTTGACAGAAGGTGATGGACCCAACAATCTAATCATGAAATGAATTGGATGTTTTCAATCACCTGCTTTAAGTATCTGGTTTATAGAAAACCTCTTCTCCATAAGTAGAAGCCAAGGAATTTATACCACACATATGCAGATAAATATTTACTATTAGTTCAATAACCAAATATTGCAGTGATACACAGTTCTTATCCTCAAAATGATAATAATCTGGAAGGGAAGCTGTTGCCTGGATTGGTGGGAAGAGCCATGAATTTCAATAGAGGGCACTCAGCACAGACATCTCATTTCTCCCTTTGTTATACTCTTTGGGACATGTCTGAATTTTCCACCATGTTGCAGCACCAGGCAGTTCTCTAACCCCAAATTCACCAGTTTACTTTTAGGTTATGAATTGTTTGTATCTTTTGTTCTTAATCTCTGTGTTGAACACTGCCTGGTACATAGTAGCTACTTTTTCACTGTTTATTAAGCTACAAGTATGGAAGAACATAGAATCTGTGAGATGCATTCAAGAATTACAAAAAGTTATGAATGTTTAGAAGGACCTATGAAAGCAGTGTGTACTTAACACTGTTTAATGTGATTACTGAAATTCAGCTAGAATTTCAGAAGAAAAAGAAGAGTCCCAGGATGATATTACAAACACCGAGAATAATATAAGGAAAGGTACTTCATGGGGAAAAAATAAGGAGTCATTCAGAAAATGTTAGACTGAAATAGAAATTCATGAAAAGGAAAAAAGAATTAACTGAAATTCGAATTGCTTCAAATAGTTTAATAACATTGCTAGTTTTTTGACTGACTTTTTAACAGCTTTGCGAAAATGAATTATTTTGTGGATGCCTTAAATCCCCAATTAAATTAGAAAGTACAAAATGGATAGAATTTAGTCTTCTTTGTTTCTGAGTGCCATAGAACAAAAGAGGGTTTTAGCAATGTGTAGTTCTGAATTACTGAAACATAAGTGCAGTAAAAATGTAATGGCAAAGTAAGAAATTATACTTTGGAATCTTGAGATTACTGGTTTTGTTCTACTTGTATGAGTTCACAATACAATGGGTATTAATTAAATTTATTCCATGTAACAAAAATTAAAGTATTGGAAACTAAATGCATTTTTGTAAAAAGTTATATGATACAATGATACAGAGAATTACAATAAAATTATTATTCAAGTACTTGTTTAATTTCCACTCTTCTATGTTGATAATGGCTGAAAGAATGAATATCTAATACATTTTGTGTGGAACTGTGAACAGATCCAACCATTCTTGAGAGCATTTAGAACTACTTTCAAAAGGTTATCAAACGGCATTCCCTTTGATCTAGTATTGGTTCTAATGGGCTTGTTGGCCAAAGAGATATTAAAGTAGGGAAAGGGACCCACATGTGCAAAATGTTTGTGGCAGTCCTTTTTGCAGAGTTAAGAAACTGGAAACTGATTGGTTGCCCATTAGTTGGGGAATGGCTGATTAAATAATGGTATGTGAATATTGTGGAATATTATTGCTCAAAAAGAAAAGATCAACAGAATGATGGCATAGAACCTTGGAGATAAATGGACTGATTCTAAGGGAAATGAGCAGAACCAGCAAGTCACTATGCATGGCAATATGATGATTATGTGATGATCAGTTCTGATGCCCATGGCTCTATTCAACAATGAGATAATTTAAACCTATTCCAGTAATTCCGTGATGAAGAGAACCTGCTCCACCTGGATAGAGGGCTGCGGAATCTAAATGTAGTTCTCAGCAAAGCAATTTCTCTCTCTCTCTCTCTCTCTCTCTCTCTCTCTCTCTTCCTAAGGCAATTGGGGTTAAGTGACTTGCCCAGGTCTACACAGCTAGAAGTTTTAAGAGTCTGATACCTTTCGAACCTTCGGGTCCTCCTGACTTCTGGGCTGTTACTCTATCCAATGCAACAACTAGCTGCCCCCTCCTTTCTTGTTACTAATTTGATTTGATTTGTGTTGTGCAGTACAATAACTGTATTTAACATCTATTTCTTCCATGTTTAACATATATGGGACTACTTGCTATGCAGGGGAAAGTGGTGGAAGAAAATTGGAATATAAAGTATTTCAAGGGCTAAAGATGAGGAATTACCCACATATGCTTAGGAAAATAAAAAGTTTTAATTTAAAAAAAAAGGAATTGGATATCTATCTGAAGAACAAGGAGAGGTGAGCTTAAAATTTGTGATAAATACAAAGGAAATTTCTTTTCTAAAAATATCTTTTTACGTATAATGTTCCTTTGTTCCAGGTAATCTTTGACAATGATATCACAAAATAAGCTTTCCTGAAATATGTTTCAATACATTATTATACTGCCTAAGAAATGATCGTCTCCTTGATAGAAATCACCAAATCCCAGCCATGATTCAAGGCATACAGTGACAATCTTTTTTAAGAAAAAGATACTTAAGACTTTCTCTATTAGTCCCCTGTGACAACTGAACTTCAAGTTTTTACATTGTTTGCAAGCATCTTACTATCCCTTCTCTGCACCCTTTTTCCTGCTTCCTCTCTGGTAACCCAAACCTCATCCTATCACTACACCCTAATTATTACCTCTTCATTAAGTCTTCATTCAATACAAATTACTCTTACTTTGGCCTTTGTATGGGACTCAGTCTTTCTGTATAGAAATTATACAGAAATTTACTTAGAATTAGCCATAACATCAACTTATGCAGTTGCCTTTGTCCTATCCTTTAACTGGTAGGTAAGTTTATTATAGGAAGTAGGCTTCTATTTCTCCAAAGTCTCTTACTTTTCTGGAATATATCCTAATACTTGGAAGAGCATAAAATATTATCAAATTTGTTCACTGAATGACAGACTGAGAGGCACATTGAAATTTGTAAGGTGTTCAGGAGTAAAGTATAAACCATGAGGTCCTGAAAGTTAGAACCACTTCTTGGCTCTTCACTAAACTAGTAGTGAGACCATAAGCTGACTTGTCTTGGGAGTGTCTTCCCCACATCTTCAGTGAGTAGTTGTACTAGATTATTTCTGAAATCCCTTCTAACTCTAAAATTCTCCTTCTAATTCTACCGGAGCAATTGCACTGATTAGTAAATAAGTAAACTTAAATGTAATTTTAACCTTGATCTTGATGTACAGTGTTACGTGTGGATCAATGCCTAGCTTCTGCCATATTAGTTTCCCCACTTTTCCCACAATTTTTGTCAAACAGAAGTTCTTATCCTAAAAGCTGGGGTCTTGCTCAAAACACTCAGTAGCTATAGTTGTTGACTGTTTTCTCCCTTGAACCTAACCTATTCCACTGATCAACTAATCGGTTACTTAGCCAATACCAAAATGGTTTTTGTAAATCCGATGTATAATATACCATCCGGTACAGCTAAGCCACCTCATTCTGATTTTTTTTTCACACCTCTTGAAATTCTTGGACCTTTTTGTTTTTCCATATGAATTTTGTTATTTTTGTAGGTCATTAAAATAGTTTTTTAGGAAGTCTGATACTAAATAGATTAGTTTAGGTAATATTGTCATCTTTTATTATATATATATATATATATATATATATATATATATATATATATATATTATATTTGTTCGCCCCATTCAAGTGCATACATTTAATATTTTTCCAATTGGTAGGATCTGTGACTTAATTTGTGTCTGTAATTTTGCTCATAAAGCTTCTGATTTTCTCCCTTGGCAGATAGATTCCCAACATTTTATATTATCAGTAGTTACTTAAATGGGAATTTCTTTGTAACTCTTGACTGTTGATTTTGGTTAGTGATATATATAATGCTTGATGACTTATGTGGTTTATTTTTATAAACTGCAGCAACATTAAGCAAAGTTGTGGATTATTTGTAATAACTTTTAGTAGAATCTCTGGGGTTCTCTCTTAAGTATACCTCATCATGTTGTCGGCAAAGAGTGAAAATTCTGGTTTCCTCATTGCCTATTCTTATTCCTCTTCTTTCTTTAATCTCTTTCTCAGATCTTATTGCCAAAGCTAGCATTTCTAATACAATACAATAGTAATGGTGATAGTGGGCAACCTTTTGTTTCACCTGATCTGCCGAATGGCCGGTTGGGTTTGTCTTAATGCATATGATAATTAAGGTCTTTAAATAGATGCTGCTGATTATTTTAAGGAAAGTCCATTTATTCCTACTCTCAAGTAAGTTTTAATGGGAATGGCTGGACTTTTGTCATCGCTTTTTCTACATCTATTGAGATGATCATGCTTTTTAAAATTTGGTTATTAATATGGCTAATTATATTGATAGTTTTCCCTAATATTGAACCAGCCCTGTATTCTGGTATAAATCCTAATTGATCATAGTACATCCCTGATGATTTTTCAGGGCTCCTTTTGCTAATATCTTATTTAAGATTTTAGCATCAATATTCATTAGGGAGATTGGTCTATAATTTTCTTTTCTCTCTGTTTTCAACTCCACCTAGTTTAGGTACTAAGTACCATGTAGTCATAGAAGGAATTCTTGGTAGGACTCCTTCATTCCTTATTTTATCAAATAATTTATATAGTTTCAGCCAATTGTTCTTTAAATGCCGATAGAATTACATGTAAATCTCTTTTCATCTGGTCCTGGTGATTTTTCTTAGGAAGTGTTTAATTGCCTGTTCTCATTTCTTTTCTGAAATGGGACTATTCAAGCACTTCTACTCTCTGTTAGTCTGGGAAGTCTATATTTTTGGAGGTAGTCATCCATTTCACTTAGGTTATCAAAATTTATTGGCATAAAGTTGAGCAAAAGAACCCACATTTCTGTAATTTCCTCTCATTGTTGGAAAGTTCTCCTTTCATTTTAAGACTACTCATTTCATTTTCCTCCTTCCTTTTTCTAACTGTAGATTTACCAAAAGTTTCATTCATTTTATTGGCTTTTTCTTATAGAACCAACTCTTTTGTTTTACTAATAGTTCAATAGTTTTTTGTTTTCAATATTTTAATTTCTCCTTTTAATTTTAGAATTTCCAATTCTTAGTATTTGATTGGGCTTTTAATTTAGTCTTTTTAGTTTTGGCTGTAAGCCCAATTCATTAATCTTTTCCGTTTTATTCAAGTAAGCCTCTAAGGATATAAAATTTCCTCTTATTACCGCTTTGCTGCATCCCAATAAATTTTGCATGACGTGTCTCACATTGTCATTATCTTGAGTGAAATTGTTAATTGTATCTAATTTGCTGCTTCACCCAATCATTCTTTAAGATGAGATTGTTTAGTTTCCAATTGCTGTTTGGTCTATTTACTCCCTAACTTTTGTTGAATGTTGTTTATTATATCATGATCTAAAAAAAAGCATTTACTATTTCTGCTTTCTTGCATTAATTCTTGAGGTCTTTATGTCCCAACATATGGTCAATTTTTTGGAATTAAAGTCTTATGAACTGCTGAGAAGAAAGTATATTCCTTTCTATTTCCATTGAATTTTATCCAGAGATCTAACATACCTAATTTTTCTAACATACTATTTACTTCTTTAATTTCTTTCTTTCTTTATTTGTTTTGTGGTTTGATTTGTCTAATTCTGAGAGTGCAAGCCGAGATCTCCCACTATTACAATTTTTGTTGTCTATTTCTTTCTTGCAACTCTCTCTCTTTAACTTTCCTCTTTAGAAGATGGATGCCATAACACTTCGTGCATATATACCTAATACTGATATCGCTTCATTGTTTATGCTGCCCTTTAGCAGGATGTAGTTTCTCCTTCTCTTTTAATTGTGATCAATGTTTGATTTTAGTTTGATCTGAGATAAGCTGCCCCTGCTTTTTGATCTCCCCACCTTGAAGCATAATAGATTTTGCTCCAGCCTTTTACTTACTCCATATGTATCTCCCTGCTTTAAATGTGTTTCTTTGTAAACAAAATATTGTGGTTCTGACTTTTGATTCAGTCTGCCATTCGCCTCCTCTTTTATGAGGCAGTTCATCCTATCTACATTTACTAAGTTAGAATTAAGCATCTGTATTTCCTGCCATCCTACTAACCCAGATTATGCTTTACTTTTTCTTACCTCCCCCAACCCTTTCCCTTTTTGAACTTATGTACCCAATTGTATCAATACGATGCTTACCCCTTTAGAATCCCTCCCTTTCCCCCTTTGAATCTTTTTCCCTTCCCTTATTATTCTTTTTCCTTTCCTCCTCCCCTTTTAATGAGGTGCGAGAGAATTCTTCTTAAAACAAATGTCAATTATTTTTCTTTTTGAGCCAACCTGATGATATGCAGATTCTTCATTAACAGCCCATCCCCATCTCCCACCTCAGATATGATAGTTAAAAGCCTTGCCTCTTTAAGCATGTCGTTTCCCTCTTTTTATCCCTCCTTTCCACCTTGGTTCTGCCATCATCCCTTTCCATGCACTTCCCTTTATTTATACAGGTCAGTAAAATCAAATTATACACGTATTCTTTTTGTATATCCACAGCAGAAATATAATTCTCAAAAGTTCTTTTTACCTTTTTGCATCTCTATGTTTGCAGATCACCTTTGTTTAGTTCTGGTTTTTCCTAAAACAAATGGAATTCATTTATTTCTTACATTAAATGTCCATCTTCTTCCTTGAAGAAAATGCTCAGCTTAGCTGTAGTTTATTTCTTTTGCATTCCAAGTTCTTTGTCTTTTGGATTATCGGATCTCCATGCCCTTCGATCGTTTTAATGTGGGAGGCAGCCAGATCTTTTGGGTGATCCTTATTGTGGCACCGGTATTTCAAATCGTTTTTTTTGGCTGCTTGTAAAATTTTTCCTAATCTGATAGTTCTGAATTTTACACAATATTCCTTGGGTTTTTATTTTAGGGTCTCTTTCCAGAAGGTGTTCGATGACCTCTTTCAATGCCTATTTTACTCTTCTAATTCTATTACATCTGGGCAGTTCTCTTTGATGATTTCATATAAAATATTGTATCTATATTCTTTTTTCATTCATAATTTTGGAAAATCCAATAATCCTCAGATTATCTCTAGATTCATTTTCCAAGTCTGTCGTTTTTGGTAAGCAAATAATCCATGGTTTTTCCAGTTTGTCATTTTGTGAGCGACTGATTATTGCTGTTCCACGACATATTTCTGTTTGTTCAGTTCACTTTAAAGTTAACCATTTCTTCATTATGACTTGTATATGTCCACTATTTTTTAACAGCAGAGCCGACTGGAATTTTTCCATTTCACTCCACTTTTTAGGTGACCATTTTCTTTTTTCCTCCTAATTCAATAAATCCATTTCTTTATGAATTTAATTAGCCTTTTATTTACAGGATATATACATGGTAACTTTACAGCATTAACAATCTCGTTAAACCTCTTTGTTCCAATTCTTCTTTCACCTCTTACTGACCCCCACCTCCCTCTAGATGGCAGGATCACCAGTAGATGTTAAATATATTAAAATATAAATTATATACACAATAAGTATACCTGACCAAAACGTTATTTTGGTTGAAGAAAAGAATCAGACTCTGAAATATTGTACAATTAGTTTGTGAAGGAAATCAAAAAATGCAGGTGCATAAATATAGCAAAATCCTACTTTCTAGTGAATTTTTATTTTTTCCAAATCCCAAATCTTACTTTCCTGAGATTTTTACTTTTACAAATTCACAAATTTTATTTCCTATACTTCCTGGGAATTTTTTATCTTTTCCAATTCAGCATTTCAGGAAGTTGTTGCTCTTTTGTAAGGCTTCTCTTCCTTTTCCCCCATTTATCTTCTCTCTCTCTCTTTTGAGACTTTGTAATGGTCTCTCTTCTATGAGAGCATCATGTAAAAGAGGATAGTCTGGTGATTGTTTTGCTATTAGTCTCCTTCAGGTTTGCTGCTGACCTGCTCTTTTTCTGCATAGAAACTGTCAATGGTTCTTTTTTCATCTTTTATTCATGTTTTAAAAGCCTTTAGGTACGCCTCCCAGGCAAGGGGGTTACCAGCTTCCTCTCTGTGAACAGGAGAGATGTAAATCGGTTTCAGTTTCCGGCCTGGGAGGTATGGGGAGTGCTCTAAGTGAGAGTTTTCCTTCCCCAACAGGTGGTGGATTCAGCACTGGCCAAGCCATCTAAGTGCCCACTTGGGCTGTGTGGGTTAGCGATTGCCCCAAGGCTAGAGAGACCAAGGGGTGAAAGTGTCACTGCCCCAGGCCAGAGCCTCTTGTGGGCTGTGGGTATTAGCAGCTAACTACAGACCACTCGATTCTATCCAGAGTCTGCCCAGAACTCCTCTGCCCCTCTGCCCAATGCAATGGACCCTGGGAAAGCTCTATGGCCCCAAGGCTGAGCACCCTACTGTGCATTAGAGGTGGCTAACCTGGGCTGTGCCCCTCCTGCTGTGCAGGTTCGCAACTGCCCCAAGGAAAAAGCCTGCCACTGTGGGTTGGGGCTGCAAGCTTGTGCTGAGATCTGTACTTCATTTCTTGGTTTGCCTCTCCTCAGAACTCCAATTTCTCTCCTGTCTATGCTGATGGTCCCCCTTAGCTCCAGAACAAACCCTTTTTTTTTGGAGACTGTAGATTTTCTTCTGGCTGGTGAGTTGTTACACATTTTTAAGTTTAAAATTGTAGTAGTCAAGACTATTTTGAGGCTCGATATAATATTGATAAAGAGGGTAAAAGAAGAGCTTAGAAAGTCGCGTGTGCCTTCTCCACCATCTTGGCTCCACCCTCAGTTATCAATGTTTAGAATGACCAATGAAAGCTCTGTGTACTTAGCACTTTTTGATGTGATTTCTGAAATTCTAGCTGAATTCCAGAAGAAAAAGAAGAGACCCAGGAAGATATTCCAAACACCCAGAATAATATAAGGAAAGGTACTTCATGAGGAAAAAATAAGGAGTCATTCAGAAAATGTTAGACTGAAATAGAAATTCATGAAAAGGAAAAAAGAATTAACTGAAATTCGAATTGCTTCAAATGGATTAATAACATTGCCAGTTTTTTGAATGACTTTTTAACAGCTTTGCGAAAATGAATTATTTTATGGATGCCTTAAATCCCCAATTAAATTAGAAAGTACATGGTGGATAGAATTTAGTCTTCTTTGCTTCTGAGTGCCATAGAACAAAAGAGATTTTAGCAATGTGTAGTTCTACAGAGATACTGAAACATAATGCGGTAAAAATGCAATGGCAAAGTACGAAATTATACTTTGGAATCTGATATTACTGAGATTAGTTTAGTTCCACTTGTATGAGTTCACAATACAATGTGTATTAATTAAATTTATTCCATGTAACAGAAATTAAATTATTGGAAACTAATGCATTTTTTAAAAAAGTTAAATGGTACAGAGAATTACCATAAAATTATTATTCAAATTCTTGTTTAATTTCCACTCTTCTATGCTGATAATGGCTGAAAGAATGAATATCTAACTAATACATTGTGTGTGGAACTGTGAACAATGCAACCATTCTGAAGAGCAATTTGGAACTACTTTCAAAAGGATATCAAACTGCATTCCCTTTGATCTAGTATTGGTTTTAATGAGAGATATTAAAGGAGGGAAAGGGATTCACATGTGCAAAATGTTTGTGGCAGCCCTTTTTGTAGAGTTAAGAACCTGGAAACTGATCGGTTGCCCATTAGTTGGGAATGGCTGATTAAATAATGGTATGTGTATATTAGGGAATATTATTGCTCAGTAGGAAAAGATCAACAGGATGATTGCATAGAAGCTTGGAGATATGGACTGATTCTAAGGGAAATGAGCAGAACCAGCAGGTTACTATACATGGCAAGAAGAAGATTATGTGATGATCAGTTCTGATGCCCATGGCTCTCTTCAACAATGAGATAATTTAA
Organism: Sarcophilus harrisii; assembly: GCF_902635505.1. Classification (NCBI taxonomy): domain Eukaryota; kingdom Metazoa; phylum Chordata; class Mammalia; order Dasyuromorphia; family Dasyuridae; genus Sarcophilus; species Sarcophilus harrisii. The sequence goes on along the minus strand of NW_022290939.1, from coordinate 171,523 downwards.
ACCAATTCCAGTTGTTCAGTGATGAAGAGAAACTGCTCCACCTAGAGAGAGGACTGTGGAATCTAAATGTGGTTCTCAACAAAGCAATTTCTCTCTCTCTCTCTCTCTCTCTCTCTCTCTCTGTCTTCCTAAAAGCAATTAAGTTATGATTTCCCAGGTCTTTCGCGCCAACTAGGAAATTTAAATGTCTGAGGCCACTTTTGAACTCAAGTCCTGTTTACTTCTGGGCTATTACTCTATCCAATGCAACAACTAGCTGCCCCCTCCATTCTTGTTACTAATTTGATTTGATTAGTAAGCAGTGGGACAATAATTCAGCTTAACATCTATTTCTTCCATAAGTGTTTAACGTATACTGGATCTCTCTTGCATTGCAGGAGAATGGTGGAAGGAGGGAGAGAAAATTGAACACAAAGTATTTCCTTGCTGGCTAAAGATGAGGAATTACCCATATACAAGTTTAGAAAATAAAAGCCCATCTGCTGGTCATCCTGCTATCTGGGGCGGGAGGGGTAAGGTGAAAAATTTGAACAAGAGGTTTGGCAATTGTTAATGCTGTAAAGTTACCCATACATATAACTTGTAAATAAAAAGCTATTAAATTAAAAAAAAAAGAAAATAAAAAAGTTTTAATTAAAAAAATAAAAGAATTCATGTCCTTCTGAAGAACATGGATAGGTGGAGTTTGAATTTTGTGGATAAATAAAGGAAATTTTGGAAAATATATTTTACATATAATGTTCCTTTCTTCCAGGTAATCTTGAAAATGATCAGCTGTCTAAATAAAACTTTCCCTGAAATATGTTTCAATATATTATTATACTCAATTCAAGAAATGACTGGCTTCTTGATACAAATCAAATCCCAAATCCTAAAGCTATGATCCAAGGCATACAATGACAATCTTATAGAAGATACTTATTACTTTTTATTAGTCCCATTTGTGAAAACCGAATCTCAAAAGCTCTTTTACATTGTTTGCAAGTATCTTTACTATTCTCTTCTCTCTGCACTTTTTCCTGTCACCCAACCCAAACTCATCCTATCACTACATCCTAGTTATTACCTCTTTCATTAACTCTTTCTTCATTCAACGCAAATTACTTTTACATTGGCCTTTGTATGGGCCTCAATCTTTGTGTATAGAAGCTATCCAGAAATTTACTTAGAATTGGCCATAACATCAGCTTATATAGGGAAAAAAAGCATTGTCCTATCTTATTATTTGTATGTAAGTTAATCATGGAGAGTAGGGAAGTGGGCTTCTATTTTCCAAAATCTCTACATATCTGGACGTATCCTAATACTTAGAAGAGCATAAAATACATTAAATCCTGTTTACCGAATGACAGACTGAGAGGAACATTGAAATTGCTAAGATGTTATAAGGAGTACAATGTAAACCATGATGTCCTGAAAGTTAGGACCATTGAATTGTCTTCTTACCTCTTGACTAAACTAGTAGTGAGACCCTAAGGTGACTTTTCTGGGGAGTGTCTTATTAAAAGGGTAGTTGTACTAAACTATTTCTGAAATCACTTCTAGCTAAAAAAGTCCCCTTCTATTCCACCAGAAAAAATATGCTGATTAGTAAATAAGTAAACTTAAATGTAATTTTGGGTGTAATATCAATCAAGATTGAATCTTTCAAAATGAATAATACCTCTGAATCCCAAGGAGAGTCGCTATCTTCTTCATTGTCCACTCCTAATGTTGATAGTAGTAAAATATATAAATAATTACAGAAATAGCTAGAAAATATGCTACTCAGAATATGAAAACAGTACAAGTATGACTACTCAGAATGGCTTTAGAAAAATTTAAACTAAAATGACAGATATCGTACCAGAATAATAGAAGAAAATATTTACCCTATGGTAGATTATGAACAATGCCAGGTCTTTCAAAAACAGAAGACGGGATCAATGGGAATTTTATGGGAAAATATGGAATATTTTATTTCAAATATACCCTTAATATTTGAACGTTTATAATGGCATTTTTAGAAAGAATGTTTTGCATTAGGTTCTACAACTAAAGGTATAGCACTGGCCAGTGCATAGAAGGCCAGTTTGAATTAAGGAAGCCCTGGGTTCCGTTTCCATGTCTGATATTTTGATTGTGGTATCATGGGCAAAATGCTGCAATTCTGAAGCCCTGGGCTACTCTGGAAGACTCTATGCTACAGAACAGTAGCCAATGAGCATCTCTAGAAACTTATTCCTTGTGGATGTCCTAAATTGATGAAATCAGGAGCTGTGTCAACACAATAACTCACTTTTTCTTATAGCACGTTCCTCTGATGTACCAGGATCTTGTAGCCGATTTGGAATATTTGGATGTTCAGAAGTTTTTTGCGTCCTAGTACTGTAGTCAGGTAAAATAACAATGTGCTTTTTTTCCACATCTGGGTCCGATATATATTCCTGTAATTAATGAGAAGGAAATGTACAATGTCCACCAAATTTTTTTCTTAAATATATGGATAGTATAAAAAATAGCTATTATACTGCACTTGACCGAAGGTGATGGACCCAACAATCTAACCATGAAAATGAATTGATGTTTTCAATCACCTACTTTAAGTATCTGGTTTATAGAAAACCTCTTTCTCCATAAGTAGAAGCCATAGTTCTATCCGACACCTATGCAGATAAATATTTTATTATTTCTTTCCACACCCAAATATTAAGAGTATACATAGTTCATATCCTCAAATGATAATAACTCAGAAGGGAAGCTATTGCTTGATTGCTGGAAGGGCCGTGGAATTTCAAGCGAGGGGGACTCAGCACAGACATCTCTATTTCTCCTTTATACTCTTTTGAGACATCTCTTGAATTTTCCACCATGTTGCTGTGCACTAGGTAGTTTTCTAACCCCCAATTCACTGGTTTTCTTTTAGGTTACATATTGTTTATGTCTTTTGTTCTTAATCTTTCCGTGCCTTGAACACTGCCTGGTACATAGTAGTTACTTTTTCACTGTTTATTAAGCTACAAGTATGGAAGAACATAGAATATGAGAGAAGCATTTGAGAATTACAAAAAAGTTATGAATTTTTAGAAGGACCAATGAAATCTGTGTGTACTTAGCACTGTTTGATGTGATTTCAGCCCAGCTAGAATTTCCCTCATTTTCAAGAAAAAGAAGAGACGCAGGATGATATTCCAAACACCCAGAATAATATAAGGAAAGGTACTTCATGAGAAAAAAATGAGTCATTCAGAAAATGTTAGACTGAAATAGAAATTCATGAAAAGGAAAAAAGAATTAACTCAAATTCGAATTGTTTCAAAGAGATTAATAACCTTGCCAGTTTTTTGACTGGCTTTTTAACAGCTTTGCGAAAATGAATTATTTTGTGGATGCCATAAATCCCCAATTAAATTAGAAAGTACAAGGTGGCTAGAATTTAGTCTTCTTTGTTTCTCAGTGCCATTGAAGAAAAGAGATTTTAGTAATGTATTGTTCTAGAGTTCCTGAAATATAAGTGCGGTAAAAATGTAATGGCAAAGTAAGAAATTATACTTTGGAATCTGAGATTACTGGTTTTGTTCCACTTATATGAGTTCACAATACAATGTGTATTAATTAAATTTATTCCATGTAACAGAAATTAAAAGTTTTGGAAACTAAATGCATTTTTTAAAAAAGTTAAATGGTACAGAGAATTACCATAAAATTATTATTCAAGTTCTTGTTTAATTTCCACTCTTCTATGTTGATAATGGCTGAAAGAATGAATATCTAACTAATACATTGTGTGTGGAACTGTGAACAGATCCAACCATTCTGGAGAGCAATTTGGAACTACTTTCAAAAGGATATCAAACTGCATTCCCTTTGATCTAGTATTGGTTCTAATGGGCTTGTAGGCCAAAGAGATATTAAAGGAGGGAAAGGGACCCACATGTTCAAAATGTTTGTGGCAGCCTTTTATTTTTTAGAGTTAAGAAACTGGAAAGTGATTGGATGCCCATTAGTTGGAGAATGGCTGATTAAATAATGGTATGTGAATTTTATGGAATATTATTGCTCAATAAGAAAAGATCAACAGGATGATTGCATAGAAGGTTACAGACACATGGACTGATTCTAAGGGAAATGAGCAGAACCAGCAGGTCACTATACATGGCAAGGAGATGATTATGTGATGATCAGTTTTGATGCCCATGGTTCTCTTCAACAATGAGATAATTTAAACCAATTCCAGTTGTTCAGTGATGAAGAGAACCTGATCCACCTGGAGAGAGTACTGTGGAATCTAAATGTGTTTCTAAACAAAGCAATTACTCTCCTAAGGCAATTGGGTTATACGGAGGTCCAGGTCTACACAGCTAGGAAGTTTTATGTCTGAGGCCACTTTTGAACTCAGGTCCTGTTTACTTCTGCGCTGTTACTCTCTCCAGTGCAACAACTAGCTGGCCCGCCTTTCTTGTTACTAATTTGAATTGATTTATGTTGTGCAGGACAATAATTGTATTTAACATCTATTTCTTCCATGCTTAACGTATATTGGACTACTTTCTATGTTGGGGAGAGGGGTGCAAGGTGGGAGAAAGAATTGGAATACAAAGTATTTCAAGGGCTAAAGATGAGGAATTACCCGCATATATGTTTAGAAAATAAAAAGTTTTAATTTAAAAAGGAATTCATGTCCTGAAGAACTTGAGATGAGTTAAAATTTGTGATAAATACAAAGGAAATTTCTTTGGAAAAATATATTTTTACATATAATGCTCCTTTGTTCCAGATAATTTTTGAAAATGATCACACTAAATAAAACTTTCCTGAAATATGTTTCAATATATTATTATATTTTCTAAGAAATGACTGGCTTCTTGATACAAATCAAATCCCAAATCCTAAAGCTATGATTCAAGGCATACAATTAACAATCTTTTTCTATAGAAGATACTTATGACTTTTATTAGTCCCGTTTGTGAAAACAATCTTAAGTTTTACATTATTTGCAAGCATCTTTACTATCCTCTTTCTCTCTGCACTTTTTCCTGCTTTCTCTCTGCCAACCCAAACCTCATCCTATCACTACACCCTATTTATTACCTCTTTCATTAAGTCTTCCTTCATTCAATAAAAATGACTTTTACATTGGCCTTTTTATGGTCTCCAGTCTTGTGCATAGAAGCTATCCAGAAAAATTTGCATTTAGAATTTATCCATGTAATATCAGCCATATAGGTGCCATTGTCCTATCTTATAATTTGTAAGTAAGTTAATCATGGAGAAGTGAAGTGGGATTTTATTTCTCCAAAGTCTCTTACATTTCTGGAATATATCCTAATACTTAGAAGGGCATAAAATGTTATCAAACTTGTTCACTGAATGACAGACTGAGAGGAACATTGAAATTGCTAAGGTGTTCAGCAGAAGAGTGGAAACCATGAGGTCTTGAAAGTTAGGACCATTGAACTGTCTTCTTAGCTCTTCATTAAACTACTAGTGAGACCATAAGGTGACTTTTCTGGGGAGTGCCTTCCCCACATATTAAAAGGGTAGTTGTACTAGATTATTTCTGAAATCCCTTCTAGCTAAAAAAAGTCCCCTTCTATTCCACTAGAGAAAATATACTGATTAGTAAATAAGTAAACATAAATGTAATTTTAAAAATAGCAATCAAGATTGAACTTTCAAAATGAAATAATACCTCTGAATCCCAAGGAGAGTCGCTATCTTCTTCATTGTCCAATCCTAATGTTGATATAATAGTAAAAAATATAAATATTACAGAAATATCTAGAAAATATGTTACTCAGAATATGAAAACTGTTCAAGTATGTCTACTCAGAATGGCTTTAGGAAAATTTAAACTAAAATGACAGGAGACAAAATTAGAATAGGAGAAAACATTTGCACTTATGGAATATGAACAAGGCCAGGTCTTTCAAATATAGGGGATCAATGCAAATTTTATTGGAGAATACAAAATATTGTATTTCAAATATACCATTAACATTTAAATGTTTATAATGGCATTTTTTGAAAGAATGTTTTGCAGTATATTTTAGAACTTGAGGGATAGCCCTGGCCAGTGCATAGAAGGCCAGTTTGATCTTAGGCAGCCCTGAGTTCCCTTTCCATGTCTGATCTTTTGATTGTGTTATCATGTGAAAAATGCTGAAATTCTGAAACCCTGGGCAACTCTGGAAGACTCTATGCTATAGAACAGTAACAGTAGCCAATGAACATTACTAGAGACTTATTCCTTGTGGATGTCCAAAATTAATGAAATCAGGAGCTGTGTCAACATAATAACTCACTTTTTCTTATAGCACGTTTCTCTGATGTACCAGGATCTTGTAGCCGATTTGGAATATTTGGATGTTCAGAAGTTTTTTTTGTCCTAGTACTGTAGTCAGGTAAAATAATGTGCTTTTTTTCCACATCTGGGTCTGATATATATTCCTGTAATTAATGGGAATGAAATACAATGTCCTCCAAAATTTTTCTTAAATATATGGCTAGCATAAAAAATGTGAACCTAGCTATTATACTGCACTTGACAGAAGGTGATGGACCCAACAATCTAATCATGAAATGAATTGGATGTTTTCAATCACCTACTTTAAGTATCTGGTTTATAGAAAACCTCTTCTCCATAAGTAGAAATATGAATTTATACCACACATATGCAGATAAATATTTACTATTAGTTCAATAAATTCAAATATTAAGAGTGATACACAGTTCTTATCCTCAAATGATAATAATCTGGAAGGGAAGTTGTTGCCTGATTGGAGGGAAGAGCCATGAATTTCAATAGAGGGCACTCAGCACAGACATCTCATTTCTCCCTTTGCTATACTCTTTGGGATATCTCTCAATTTTCCACCATGTTGCAGCACCAGGCAGTTTTCTCTAACCCCAAATTCACTGGTTTACTTTTAGGTTACATATTGTTTATGTCTTTTGTTCTTAATCTTTGCATACCTTGAACACTGCCTGGTACATAGTAGTTACTTTTTCACTGTTTATTAAGCTGCAAGTATGGAAAAACATAGAATCTGTGAGATGCATTCAAGAATTACAAAAACTTATGAATGTTTAGAAGGACCTATGAAAGCAGTGTGTACTTAACACTGTTTAATGTGATTACTGAAATTCAGCTAGAATTTCAGAAGAAAAAGAAGAGACCTAGGATGATATTCCAAACACCCAGAATAATATAAGGGAATGTACTTCATGGGGAAAAAATAAGGAGTCATTCAGAAAATGTTTGACTGAAATAGAAATTCATGAAAAGGAAAAAAGAATTAACTCAAATTCCAATTGCTTCAAATAGATTAATAACATTGCCAGTTTTGACTGACTTTTTAACAGCTTTGCGAAAATGAATTATTTTGTGGATGCCATAAATCCCCAATTAAATTAGAAAGTACAAGGTGGCTAGAATTTAGTCTTCTTTGTTTGAGTGCCATAGAATAAAAGAGATTTTTTTCAATGTGTAGTTCTGAATTACTGAAACATAAGTGCAGTAAAAATGTAATGGCAAAGTAAGAAATTATACTTTGGAATCTGAGATTACTGGTTTTGTTCCACTTATATGAGTTCACAATACAATGTGTATTAATTAAATTTATTGCATGTAACAGAAATTAAAAGTTTTGGAAACTAAATGCATTTTTGTAAAAAGTTATATGATACAATGATACAGAGAATTACAATAAAATTATTATTCAAGTACTTGTTTAATTTCCACTCTTCTATGTTGATAATGGCTGAAAGAATGAATATCTAATACATTTTGTGTGGAACTGTGAACAGATCCAACCATTCTTGAGAGCATTTAGAACTACTTTCAAAAGGTTATCAAACGGCATTCCCTTTGATCTAGTATTGGTTCTAATGGGCTTGTTGGCCAAAGAGATATTAAAGTAGGGAAAGGGACCCACATGTGCAAAATGTTTGTGGCAGTCCTTTTTGCAGAGTTAAGAAACTGGAAACTGATTGGTTGCCCATTAGTTGGGGAATGGCTGATTAAATAATATATGTGAATATTATGGAATATTATTGCTCAATAAGAAAAGATCAACAGGATGATTGCATAGAAGCTTGGAGATAAATGGACTGATTCTAAGGGAAATGAGCAGAACCAGCAAGTCACTATACATGGCAATATGATGATTATGTGATGATCAGTTCTGATGCCCATGGCTCTATTCAACAATGAGATAATTTAAACCTATTCCAGTAATTCCGTGATGAAGAGAACCTGCTCCACCTGGATAGAGGGCTGCGGAATCTAAATGTAGTTCTCAGCAAAGCAATTTCTCTCTCTCTCTCTCTCTCTCTCTCTCTCTCTCTCTTCCTAAGGCAATTGGGATTATGGACTTTGCCCAGGTCTACACAGTTAGAAGTTTTAAGAGTCTGATACCTTTCGAACCTTCGGGTCCTCCTGACTTCTGGGCTGTTACTCTATCCAATGCAACAACTAGCTGCCCCCTCCTTTCTTGTTACTAATTTGATTTGATTTGTGTTGTGCAGCACAATAACTGTATTTCTAACATCTATTTCCTTCCATGTTTACCATATATGGGACCACGGCTATGCAGGGAAAGTGGTGGAAGAAAATTGGAATATAAAGTATTCTGGTTGGCTAAAGATGAGGAATTACTCACATATGTTTAGAAAAATAAAAAGTTTTAATTAAAAAAAAAAAAGGAATTGATATCTATCTGAAGAACAAGGAGAGGTGAGCTTAAAATTTGTGATAAATACAAAGGAAATTTCTTTTCTAAAAATATCTTTTTACGTATAATGTTCCTTTGTTCCAGGTAATCTTTGACAATGATATCACAAAATAAGCTTTCCTGAAATATGTTTCAATACATTATTATACTGCCTAAGAAATGATCGTCTCCTTGATAGAAATCAAATGCCAAATCCTAAAGCTATGATTCAAGGCATACAGTGACAATCTTTTTTAAGAAAAGATACTTAAGACTTTCATTAGTCCCCTCTGTGACAACTGAACTTCAAGTTTTACATTGTTTGCAAGCATCTTTACTATCCTCTTTCTCTCTGCACTTTTTCCTGCTTCCTCTCTGGTAACCCAAACCTCATCCTATCACTACACCCTAATTATTACCTCTTCATTAAGTCTTCATTCAATACAAATTACTCTTACTTTGGCCTTTGTATGGGACTCAGTCTTTCTGTATAGAAATTATACAGAAATTTACTTAGAATTAGCCATAACATCAACTTATGCAGTTGCCTTTGTCCTATCCTTTAACTGGTAGGTAAGTTTATTATGGAGTAGGGAAGTAGGCTTCTATTTCTCCAAAGTCTCTTACTTTTCTGGAATATATCCTAATACTTAGAAGAGCATAAAATGTTATCAAACTTGTTCACGGAATGACAGACTGAGAGGCACATTGAAATTGCTAAGGTGTTAAGGAGTAAAGTATAAACCATGAGGTCCTGAAAGTTAGAACCACTTCTTGGCTCTTCACTAAACTAGTAGTGAGACCATAAGCTGACTTGTCTCGGGAGTGTCTTCCCCACATCTTCAGTGAGTAGTTGTACTAGATTATTTCTGAAATCCCTTCTAACTCTAAAATTTTCCTTCTAATTCTACCGGAGCAATTGCACTGATTAGTAAGAAATTTGAAATCTTTTTGGGAAAATGCCATTTTAGGTAGTAGTAGATATACTTAAAATAAAATACTGATTTTTCTGCCATTGTAAGTTCTCTCATTTCTTGTATGTGGAAAGGTTTACATAACTCATCTCTTTGTGATATATACAATATACTGCTCATTGGTTAAAAAGTGTTTGATCACTCTTTTCCTGTGAAGTCATCTATAAGCTCTGCTTTCATCACACCATTAAGTAGGAATCACCAGAATATCTATTTTTCTCACATGATAATGGATAAGTTCATTTAAAAAAAATCTTATAAATGTGAGATGAATTTACTATTGCAAGCCTATCTCATTAATTTTGTTTTTCCTGAAGCAAATGGGGTTAAGTGACTTGCCCAGGGTCACACATCTAAGCAGCGTCTGAGACCAAATTCAAATTCAGGTCCTCCTGACTGAGCCTGGTGCTCTATCCACTGTGCCACCTAGCTGCCCCTATCGTTAATTTTCAAATGGCCAGCTAGTAGGATAAAGTTCAATCGAAGGCTCACTTTACTAGTAGGACAAGATTAGAAAGAAATAAACTGGAAAATATTTTTTACAGTCAAAGGTTCTGATAAAGAACCTCATTTCAAAATAACAAATTAACTCTAATTTATAAAAAATCAAGCCATTCTCTCCAATTGAAAAAATGGTCAAAGGATATGAACAGACAATTCTCAGATGAAGAAATTGAAACTATTTGTAGTAATATGAAAAAAGATGCTCCAAGTCATTTATTAATCAGAGAAATGCAAATTAAGACAACTCTAAGATACCACACCTGTCAGGTTGGCTAGATGAGAGGAAAAATGATGATTGTTGGAGGATGAGGAAAACTAGGACATTTAGTGCATTGTTGGTGTAGTTGAACGAATCAAAAGCCGATCTGGAGGTAGTTTTGGAACTATGCTCAAAAAAGTTATCAAACCATGCATGCCTTTTGATCCTTGATATTGCTATAATCCCAAAGTTATAAAGAGGAAAGGGACCTGTATGTGCACGAATGTTTGTGGCAGCCCTTTTTGTAGTGGCTAGAAACTGAATGGATGCCCATCAGTTGGAGAATGGCTGAATAATTATGAGTATGAATATTATGGAATATTATTATTTCTAAAATGATAACAGGATGATTTCAGAAAGGCCTGGAGAGACTTACACAGCAGACAGTGATGGAGTGAAGTAGGCAGGACCAGGAGATCATTATATAGTTCAACAACAATACTATGATGACCAGTTCTGATGGACCCTGGCCATCCTCAGCAAGGAGATCAACCAAATCATTTCCAATGGAACAATGTGAACTGAATTAAGCTATACCCAGAAAGAACTCTGGAGATGACTAAAAAAAACCATTACATTGAATTCCCAATCCTATATTTATACCCACCTACTTTTTGATTTCCTTCACAAGCTAATTGTACAATATTTCAGAGTCTGATTCTTTTTTGTACAACAAAATAACAGTTTAGTCATGTATACTTATTGTGTATCTAATTTATATTTTAATATATTTAACATCTATAGTTATCCTGCCATCTGGGGGAGGAGGTAAGGGGTAGGTGAAGAAAAACTGGAACAAGAGGTTTGGCAATTGTTAATGCTGTAAAGTTACCCATGCATATAACCTGTAAATAAAAGGCTATTAAATAAAAATTAAAAAAGAAAAAAAAAGAAAATGCTCACTCTTCTAGAGTTTAATTTACTGGATTGGGAAGTTGTAAAGTTTTCCGAGGGTCAAGTTGGAACTGGATGGGCAAGTATGAAAATATCTGCAGAAGATGCAGGATCACAGGCATTACCTTTCAAACCTGCGCTCTTGTTTCCTGGTCTCCTTAATTATGACTTTTTCATTATCATTAGTTTGTGATAAGGGAAACTTTGCTAGATATTATAAAATTTGAAAACATTTAAAATGCATTTCCAGAGCTTGGATAAGCAATTTTCAGAGTTCCCAAAGAAATGCTTTTCTGCTGTTTGATCAATCGATCTATCTATCTCTCTAACTATCTTTTTATCTATATTGGATCATAGGGAAGGTGCATTATTTATTTTCCCCACATTTAACAATAAGAAATAAACAATTTTGCCAAATATAACATTTTAAAGTATTTAAAAGTTTTCATATAATTTGGAGAAACATATTTAGAATAATATAGAAATCAGAAAATTGAGAGTGTATTTTCTGCTATTTGTTTCATTTTGTTTTCATGCCAAAGTTTTGTTTTCTTTATAGATCTGGTTTTCTTTATGCAGAAAGATAATGGTATAAATATGTATACATATATTGAATTTAACATATGTAATGGGTTGAATCTGAGTTGATGACCTGAGATCCAAGCACTTAAGGCTAATAACCAATTGGACAATATTAGTATAAGCTTGGAGAAAGATAGTACTACTTTTTTCTCTGCAGAAGCAGTCTGTTGTATGGGAGATTGGGTGGAGGATTTGGAGGGTTGAATGAGAAAGCCAGAGTGACTCCTGGCAGGATTCTTGTCTCAATTCCACTCACTTCATATTGCCATTCCGTTCACCTCCCCAAAGAATAAAGATCAAAGACTTTTGCTGATTCAGACTCTGGCTGATTCTAAAGTATCCAGGGTGCTAACTCGGTCATCACAAACATATACTTTAACATATTTAACATATATTGGACTACCTGCCACGTGGGGTCCCTAAAGGGAAGGAGGAAGATTAGACAGAGGTTTCCCCGCAAAGGTAAATGTTGAAAAATTTTGTGTATGTAGTAATTAGATAACCAAGAATAAATCAGTTCTATGCTTTGAAAATATAAAATGGAAATAGAAAAAATAGAAAACATACGAATTTTAAAATTGTTCTACATTATTTTTTAGATTATTTATTTGGATCAATCAATTCTACCTTTTTTATCCATGGAAGATGTACCCAAAACAAATCTGGTATCAAAGCCTTCTGAGTACTGACTTGAGTTGAAAGTGTATTATATTGTTGTTCAATTTGTTTGGGTGTCGTCTAAAATAAAAAATAATACATAATAGGTCTACATCAATCAAGATAAAAATTATATGTGACAAGGCTATGTATATCTCAAATCATAATCAGATTATTCACAATTTTTTTATTGTTTTAACAAAGTCTGTAGAACAAAATTAATCATTCAGACTAGATGCAATAAACATCTTCAGAATCAGTATTATAGAATTGTAGTACTACCTCATTAATTCTAATCTCTCTATTTTATCAATTAAATAATTTCATTCCAAGAGTAATTGAAGATTACTCTTGTCTAAGGTCACACAAAGGGTGAGAGTCATGATCTCTCCCCAGATCTCCTGACTCCAAATTGAGCATCCTTCCCCCTGCAAACTGTCTCTCCGTGAATTCTAATATTGACTTTTAACATTTATGATTCTTTTTAATTAGTGCTCATGTGAATGCATCCAAGACATAATGTGATTTTACCTAAAACTAACTTACAATTAATCTTACAATTGAGAGTGAGTAAGCAAGAGTTTAAAATAGAAACAAAAACACAAAAAACTACAGTTTCTATAAATGTGCATTATTATTAAATGATATAATTTTTTGTGAAGATGAAATACTAAAATGTTTAGAAAACATTGGACAACCTTAAAAAAAAAAACTATTAAATGGCAACTATTCTCATTATTCTGAAAATTCTAATCTGATTCTGTGACTCTACCTTGTATCCTTTCTCTTGCTTATTTTCTACTGAACTTTAAAGTTCAGTTATAATTTTGCCATTTGATCAATTTCTTCTTAGTACCCTTAAGTATGAAACAGGTAGAGGTCTGTCTGCTAGAGGCTGCCCATTTTCTTGGGGCTATGTTGAAGTATGCAGCAGTTTTAAGAGCTGGAGTTTGCCAGGGTATTTCCCGGACAATTATTATAATATTCAACTATGAAAGCCAGATTCACTCTCAATTTTATGAAGGAAAAATTATTTTAGATGCAGTTATGTAAAGTCAATTAGAATTATACTTGCTTACAGAGGATAATTAGAGATACTGGCAATTCTCAGCTGTCCTTCCCATTTGTCTTTGATAGTGTGATCAACATTATGTTGAAGAAGAATATTGACCATTTGTGTGAGTTTCAAACTGACAGCAAACATAAGGGTTGTTCTAGAAGAGCAAATAAACAATTTGTCTTTAAAAATTCAATATTAACATTCAATCATATTTTTCTGGATGTGCTTCAATAGCAGAACATCTTATATTCTTTAGTAATAATACATATTTAGAATAACACAATGATGGAAAAGGAGTACTTTGATTGTTCAAGCACCAACATTACAAAGTAGCTGACCAGACAAAAGATGAGAAAAGAGCTTTTTTTTGTCCCCTTTCAATTTTAGTAGGGAATGTCAAATTTAGAGTACATAATAGAAAAAAAAAGAGCACGTCAACATTTCTTGGGTGAAACAGTTAAGGATATTCAGAGTTTATTAGCTTTAGAAGTAAAATTAGACATCTTTGAAATGATTACAAATAATCTCAATGTAGCACATTGTAGAGCGACTATTGAGATTGTGAGAAACCAGGATAAGCTGTTTTATGTCTTCAGAAACTCTGATCTCAAAATATAGTTTCTTATTGGGACAAATTCTGTGAGTTGAAAATTAGTACAGAATGCTAGCACCAGTTGATTTGAAGAAGCACCATTAACTCACAAAGGCAGTTTAGGATTCAGATTAGTTAGGAGTTGCACAAGTAGAAGCAATATCCATACTGAGGAAAACAAATCTTCTGAAGTACTGAGATTATCGTATACTGGATGATGCATGGGCTTTTTGTCTCAAGTAGGTAAAAACCATCAGTAATATCGCTTGGGAAGCTTTGTTTGCTATCCTTTGACTACTTAGTGATAAGTGATAAACAGCTAGATTCTGAGAATCCTCACTAGTGAAATCAAAGATTGTTTTTAAAAGTATTTATTTTGAAGTATTTATAAACATTTAAACCTATTTTCTCTGATCCTAACTCTCTAATATCACACCTAATAGAGGACCAAAAGGAACCATGAAGTACGTTTGGGTGAGAATTAGAGAATGATTAGAGATGTTGAAATGATGCAATTGTAAACTCTGGTATCAGTAGTTAATTTTATCACATGTCTAAAAAGATTAGAGGTTTTTTGGTTTGTTTGTTTGGGTGTTTTAATAAGTTAACATTCAGTCCAGGCAATCAAGACATTGCAGATAACAGTAAATCACTTTAACTCTCCCACATTCACCTCCACACAACATAATACAATCCTATAACAGTAGAACCATCAATCTGTGAGATGAAGAATCTTGGAAGACTGGCAGGGAAGGTCTCACTTGAATAAAAGGGAAGTGCAGTCCAGAAGGAAGCATCCCAGCAAACCAACAACCAGCCCCACCTCAGCAAATCAGCAGGAGATCTTGAGTGCCAGTGGGGTCAATGGATCCCCATATATGTTGGCATAACCAGGGGAACAGGCACACTTCCAGCTCGGGCACGCGCTGGCAAGCCCCAGGCAAACTGGCAACCTCCAGAGACCAGACCTCCATGTGCTTCAGTGTAGCCCTGGGCAAGCAGGTAGACCCTAAACCTATAGGTGCCTAAGCAAACAGGCAGCCACCAGTAGTTTCTGGGAAAAAATGCACACAAACTCTTGTGGCCTCAGCATAGGAGCCGGGCACAAACACTAGGGCACTGGCTCAGTACCCAGATCCTAAGCCTCCAAGCAGTATCAGCCTCTACAGCCCTACAGAAAAGAGAAGTGGACAAGCAGAAAAAACTCCTAGGCAAGTTCAGAAAGGAATTTAAAAATCATATAAGAAAAGTAGAAGAAAAAAAATCGGGAAAAGAAATTAACTTTTCTTTGGGGTTTTGCCTATGGATGTTTTGACTTTGTTATCCTTTTCTGAGTTTGTATTTTGATCTCCCCACAATAACTTTCTATGTTCATATTCTTTTTGTGGTCTTTTTTGCTCATCTTTTGGCACTGCTGCAGGCAATAGAGTTCTAGCAGCTTACTTGGTACTGACTGAGGCTGTTAGTGGTAGTGTCTGGTGTGTACTCAGATCCCTGAGGGGCTTCTGCGTTATACACTGATGGTGATCCAGTCACAGGCAGCTGCCTGTTGTTTTAGAGCACTTGAAGATAATTCTACTTTGCTTAGGCTACATTGAAAGGAGGAGTGGCCTCTGGAGGCTGCCTGTTTGTCTGGGGCTAAACTGAAGAATGTGACAGTTCTCAAAGCTACAGTCTCTCTGTTGCCCTGACCATACTGAAGTATCTGGGGGAATCCTAGTGTTTGGCATTTACTTATACCATGCTGGTCAGGCTCTAACTATGGCTACCAGGCTGGGCTTGCTGCTGCCTTGCTGCTTGGACTATCTTCGCCCACATCTTACATATTTCACTGCTGATGTTGGTTTCTTGGGCTCACAGATTGCTTGATCATTTTGGTGGTGTACTGTTTGAATTTTTTGTGGGTGGTTACCAGGAGTTATAAAGGATTTCCTACTTATTCCTCTAGCTGGACTCCCAGGTCATTCCAAGATTATTAAATGTATTGCTTATCAATTCTAATGCAATAAGACTAAATTCATCAAGGGCAGTGGAAAAGAGATTAAAATTTATTGAGAGCAGGGGCAGGCCAAGATGGCAGAAGGCAAACGCAGCTTTCTAAGCTCTTCTCTTCCCCTCTTTATCAATATTATATCAGACCTCCAAAAATAGTCTTGACTGCTACAGTTGGTAAAGATAATAAATTATAGCTCAACAGTCAAAATCACACAGTCTCGCCGAGTTGTTCGGGGCGAGGGAGATCAGCATAGACTGGGAGAGAAATTAGGTTCAGAGGAGAGCCTCAAATCCAGTAAAGCACAGATCTCCCAGCACAAGCTCACAGCCCCAACCCGCAGTACAGGGCTCATGGGCCTGGACCTGCACGGCAGGAGGGGCTGTGGTTACCCTTTAATCTGCACAGTGTGGGAGGCGGCAGGGCCCATAGAGCTCCCAGGGTTGATTTGTCAGGCAGAGATGCTGGGGCAGAGTTCTGGGTGAGTTTCAGTAGAATCTGAGGTCTGTGGTCAGCTGCTAGCCTCACAGTCCTGAGGCTCTGGCCTGGGGCAGATACACTTTCACCCATGGTCTCTAGCCCTGGGGCAATCCTTTAACCCACACAACAGCCCAACTGGGCACTTTGATAAGCTCAGCCAGTGCTGAATCCACCTCCCTGTTGGGAAGGAAAACTCTCACTCAGGCACTCCCATACCTCGGGCGGAAACTCGGTTTGTCTCTCCTACTCTGCACAGGAAGCTGGTAACCCCCCATGCCCAGGAAAGGCATACCCTAAAAGGCTTCAAATGAATAAAAAAGATGAAAAAGAATGATCGACAGCTTCCATACAGAAAAAGAGCAGGTCAGCAAACCTGAAGAGACATGAAATAGCAAAAATGCACCAGGCTGTCCTCTTTTACGTGATGCTCCCATAGAAGAGACCATTAAAAGTCTCAAAAAGAGTTAGAAGATAAATGGGAAAGGAAAGAGAAGCCAGCAAAGAGCAACAACTTCTTAAGCCCAATTGGAAAAATTAAAAAATCTCAGGAAAGTAAGAATTGTAGATTGGAAAAATAAAGAATTCACTAGAAAGTAGGATTTGTGAATTGGAAAGACAAAGAACTCACAAGAGAAGGTAGAAGTTTGTGAACTGGAAAAAGATAATAACTCGGAAGAAAGTAGGATCTCTGTGAATTGGAAAAAGAAAATAATTCACTAAAAAAAATTAGTGAAATGGAAAAAAATTTAGAACCAAAACAATACATTTAAAAACTCAATTGGACATATATACAGGAAGAAGTAAAAAAGCTAATGAAAAAATAATTCTTTAAAAATTAGAACTGAACAAATAGAAACCAATAAATTCATTGAGACAGCAAGAATCAGTCAAGCAAAAAACAAAAAAAAAATGACAAACTAGGAAAAAATCATGAATTATCTACTTACCCAAAACTGAACGAAAGAAGCAGATCTAAGAATAATCTGAGGATTGTGGACTTTCATAAACTATGATGAACAAAGACCCTAGATACTATTTTACAAGAAATCATCAAGAGAATTGCCCCAGATGTAATAGAATCAGAAGGTAAAATAGACATTGGAAGAATTCATCGAACACACCTTCTGAAGAAAACCTAAAATAAAAACCCCAAAGAATATTGTGGCAAAATTAGAACATATCAGATTAAAGGAAAAAATTTTACAAACGTAAAAAAAAAAAAAAAACAATTTAAATATCGAGGTGCCACAATAAGGATCACCCAAGATCTAGCTGCCTCCACATTAAAGGATGAAGGGCCTGGAATCTGATATTCAAGAGCAAAAAGAACTTGGGATGCAGCCAGAATAAACTACCCAGATAAGCTGAGCATTTCTTCCAGGAAGAAGATGGACATTTAATAGAAACAAATAATTCCATTTGTTTCCTAAGGAAAAAACAGAACTAAACAAAATATTTGATCTCAACCATAGAACAGAGATGCAGAAAAGGTAAAAATAACTCTTGGTGCCTGTTGTGGATATACAAAATAACATGTATAATTTGATTTACTGATATAACATAAAAAGGAAGTAGATACGGAAGGGATGGTGTAGAATAAGGTGGGAAGGAGGGATAAAAAGGAAACCCATCCACAAAGAGGCAAAGAACATCATATCTGAAATTTAGAGAGGGAGAAGACATTGTGTGAATCTTACTCTCATCCAGGTTAGCTCAAGAAAAATAATTGACATTTGTTTTAGAAAATTCTCTTGCCTCATTAAAAACAGGGGAGAGGAAAAGGGAAAAGAAAAAAGAAGTAATAAGGGAGAACGGAGAAAGATTCAAAGGGTGAGAGGGATTCTAAGAGGTCAACATCGTGATACAAGTGGGTATATAAGTTCAAGGGGGAAGGGTTGGGGAGGCAAGAAAAAATGAAAGCATAATCTGGGGTTATTAGGATGTGGAAATACAGATTTAATAATTCTAATAACCGTAAATGTGAATGGGATTGAACTCCCCGTAAAGAGGAGGCAGATAGCAGACTGGATCGAAAGTCAGAACCCTACAATATGTTTAAAGAAACACATTTAACGAGGAGATACATATAGAGTAAAGGTAAAGGCTGGGCAAAATCTATTATGCTTCAGGTGAAGTCAAAAACATGAGGGGTAGCCATCCTTATCTCAGATCAAGCAAAAAGCAAAAACTGATCTAATTAAAAGAGACAAGGAAGGCATCCTGCTAAAGATAGCATAAACAACGAAGCGATATCAATATTAAACATATGCAAAAAAATTGTTATGGCATCAAA
This sequence comes from Sarcophilus harrisii, assembly GCF_902635505.1. NCBI lineage: Eukaryota > Metazoa > Chordata > Mammalia > Dasyuromorphia > Dasyuridae > Sarcophilus > Sarcophilus harrisii. The sequence goes on along the minus strand of NW_022290939.1, from coordinate 152,542 downwards.
TTCCTAAAGGAGAAGTTAAATTAAATGCAAGAAAGCAGAAATAGAAAATGCTTTCTTTTCAGATCGTGATACAATAAAACACGTTAACAAAAGTTAGGGGTAAATAGACCAAAAAGTAATTGGAAACTAAACAATCTCATCTTAAGAATGATTGGGTGGGCAGCAAATTATAGATATAATTAATAATTTCACTCAAGATAATGATGAGATATCATACAAATTACAGGATGCAATAATAGCGGTAATAGAGGAATTTTATATCATAGAGAGTTTACTTGAATAAAACAGAGAAGAAAAGATTAATGAATTGTGCATAACTAAAATAACTAAAAAAGACCCAATTAAATCCCCAATCAAATACTAAATTTAAAGTTAAAATTGAAAGGAGAAATTAAAAATATTGAAAGTAAAAAAAAAAAACTATTGAACCAATTAATAAAACTTGAAGTTGGTTCTATGAAAAGCCAATAAAACAGATAAGCCTTTGTAGTGAAATCTGATTAGAAAAAGGAGGAGGAAAATAGGTGATAATGTAATGAAAAGGAGAACTTTCACCAATAAAGAGGAAGTAGAGAAATAATAAGGAGTTATTTTGCTCAACATTATGCCAATAAATTTGATAACCCTAAGTGAGAATGGATGGCTACCTCCAAAATATAAGACTTCCCAGACTAACAGAAGGAAGTAAATTGCTTGAATAGTCCTATTTCAGAAAAAGAAATAGAACAGGCAATTAAACAACTCCCTAAGAAAAAATCCCCAGGACCAGATGGTTATGTGAATTCTTCCAAACATTTAAGAACAGGTGGCCCCAATACTCATAAATTATTTGATAAAATAGAAAATGAAGAGTCCTACAAATTCCTTCTATGACACGAACATGGTTCCTAATACCTAAACAGGTAGGTTGAAAACAGAAGAAAATTATAGACCAAATCTCCCTAATAAATATTGATGCTAAAATCTTAAATAAGATATTAGCAAAAGAAGACTACAGAAAATCATCTCTAGGATAATACTATGATCAAGTAGGATTTATATATCGGAATGCAGGGCTGGTTCAATAGAAAACTATCAATATAATTGGCCATATGTAGGTGTAAAAACCATATGATCATCTCAATAGATACAGAAAAAAGCATTTGACAAAATACAAAATCCATTCCTATTAAAACACTTGAGAGTATAAGAGAATAAATGGACTTTTCCTTAATATAATAAAGCAGCATCTATTTAAAATATCAGTAAAAGTATCACTGTAATGGAATATTTCACAACCATTCCCAATAAAGATCTGGAGTGAAACAAGGTTTACACTATCACAGTTACTATTTAATATTGTATTAGAAATGCTAGCTTTGGCAATAAGAGCTGAGAAAGAGATTAAAGGAATAAGACTGAAACTATTGGGAAACCAAATTTTCACTCTTTGCCTATGACATGATCGTATACTTAGAGAACCCCAGAGATTCTACTAAAAAGTTAGAAATAATCCACCTTTATAAAGTTGCTGGTTACAAATAAACCCACATAAGTCATCGCATTCTTATATATCACTAACAAATCCATCAGTCAAGTTACAAAGAGAAATTCCATTTAAAGTAATTACTGATAATATAAAATATTTAAGAATCTATCTGCCAAGGGAAAATCAGAAACTTTATAGGTAAAATTACAGACCACTTTTCACACAATTAAGTCTGATCTAACCAATTGAAAAATATTAAATGCTCTTGGGTGAGAAAATATGATAAAGATGACAATATTACCTAAACTAATCTATTTATTTAGTGCCATACCAATCAGACTCCCAAAAAACTATTTTAATGACGTAGAAAAAAATAACAAATTCATATGGAAAAACAAAGGTCAAGAATTTCAAGCGAATTAATGAAAAAAAAAAATCAAATTAATTGGCTTAGCTGTACCAGATCAAAAACTATAGTATACATCCTTGATTACCAAAATCATTTGGTATTATTTTAAGAATGGAATTAGTTGATCAGTAGAGATAAGTTGAGTTCAAGGATAAAACAGTCACTACATATAACCTAGTCTTTGATGACAGACCCCAACTTTTCGATAATTTACTGTTTGATAAAAATTGTAGAGGAAAATTGGAAACTAATATGGCAGAAACTAGGCTTTGATCCACACTTAATACCGTGCACCAAGATAAGGTCAAAATGGGTTCATGACCTAGGCATAAAGATTGAAATTATTAATAAATTAGAGGAACACAGGATAGTTTACCTCTCAGACCTGTGGAAGGTGAAGGACTTTATGACCAAAGAAGAACTAGAGATCATTATTGATCATAAAATACAAAATTTCGATTATACCAAACTGAAAAGTTTTCGAACAAACAAACTAATGCAGAGAGAAGATTAGAAGGGAAGCAATAAACTGGAAAATATTTTACAGTCAAAGGTTCTGATAAAGGCCTTATTTCTAAATATATAGAGAATTAACTCTAGTTTATAAAAATCAATCCATTCTCCAATTGAAAAATGGTCAAAGGATATGAACAGACAATTCTCAGATGAAGAAATTGAAACTATTTCTAGTCATATGAAAAGATGCTCCAAGTCATATTAATCAGTGAAATGCAAATTAAGACAAGTCTAGATACCCACTACACACCTGTCAGATTGGCTAAGATGACAGGAAAAATAATGATGATTGTTGGATGGGATGCAGGAAAACTGGGACATTGATGCATTGTTGGTGGAGTTGTGAACGAATCCAACCATTTGGAGAGTAAATTGGAACTATGCTCAAAGTTATCCAAACTGTACATACCCTTTGATCCAGCAGTGTTGCTACTGAGCTTATATCCCAAAGTTATAAAGAAGGGAAAAGGGACATATGTGTGCATGAATGTTTGTGAAATTCCCCTCTTTTTGGTGGCCAGAAACACAGAGCTGAATGGATGCCCATCAGTTGGAGAATGGCTGAATAAATTGTGGTATTATAGATATTATGGGATATTATTGTTCTGTGAAAAGGACCAACAGGATGATTTCAGAAAGGCCTGGAGAGACTTGCACGAACAGATGATTTGTGAAATAGGCAGGACCAGGGAGATCATTATACTTCCAACAACAATATATACTGATGACCAGTTCTGATGGACTGTGTCTCAGCAAGGAGATCAACCAAATCATTTCCAATGGAGCAGTAATGAACTGAACCAGCGCCAGAAAAACTCTGGGTGATGACTAGCTCATTACATTGAACTCCCAATCCTCTATTTATTCCCACCTGCATTTTATTTCCTTCACAAGCCTAATTGCCTATTTCAAGTCTGATTCTTTTGTACAACAAAATAACAGTTTGGTCATGTATTCTTATTGTGTATCTAATTTATATTTACAATATATTTAACATCTATTGGTCATCCTGCCATCTGGGGAGAATTAGGGGAGTAGAGGTGAAAAATTGGAACAAGAGATTTGGCAATTATTTTTCTTAAAGTTACCCATGCATATAACCTTAAATAAAAGGCTATTAAATAAAAAAAAAATTTATTGAAAACTAAATAATTAAATCCTAAAGTATAAGTGGGTCAAAGAACAAATCCTCAAAATCAATACTAGATCAAGCCTCTAAAAGGAATCTGGAGCAACAGAACCCACAAACATTCAGAGTATAATAATTTTCCAATTTAAAGATATCTTGGAAGGTCTTCAGCAAAGATCTGGCTCAATTGGGCATGGGGTAAATGACCCAGTGTTGGCTATTCTGTTCTGTTCTAGAAGGCCAGTTTATCAGCAAACCATATGTGAGACCTTCAACACAACTAAAAATCAAAGAAATGAATAAATAAATAAACCAACAAACAAGTAGATAGATAGCTAAATAAATAGGTAAATAAATAAATAAATGAATCAATGAACAAATAAATAAATGAGAGTTCCTGAATCTCAGTGAGACAAGAGAGACTTGGCCAGGTTCACTCAGCCCAATGTTTAAACCTGCAGTATCACTGGCCCCAGCAGAATCAGTGAGAGGCCCCTGCCCCCTGCAGAAAGAAGAATGGGGCAATCTCCCCTGCTCTGTACTTTTTAAAAGAGCAAAAAGCAAAAAGTCCCTGATTATAGAAAGCTACTATAGAAATAGAGCAGATTAGAATACATAACCAGAAGAGGCAACATGCCTTCAAATGAAGCCTTAAAATGGATATGAACTGATCTCATGAACTTAACATCAAAAGGATCTTTGTGAAGAGTTGGAAAAGAATCTTGAAAGATATGGCGAAAAGCCAGGAAGAAATGAGAGCTATGAAGGAGAAAAGCTATGTAGGAGAAAAATTCGGAAAAACCAACAGGCTGGAAAAGGAAGCACAGAAACTGACTGAAGAAAACAAATCCTTAAAAAATAAAATTGGAGACATAGAAAAAAATGTACTGAATAAAACATTTTTTAAAAAAAATTAAACTGGCAAAACTGAAAAATAAAATAATTCCTTAAAAAAGTAAATTAAAATGGAAAAAATACAACTCTTTGAAATTTCAACTGGTCAAATGCAACGAGAGTAACAATGCCTCTGAAAATTAATCCCTAAAAATTATAATTGGGCAAATGATAAAGTAGTATTAATGAGATATCAGGAATCAGTCAAATAAAACCAAAAAGAAAAAAAAATAGAAGAAAACATAAGGAAAGTCAATCTAAAAATTATTGGACTACCTGAAAGACATGATTAAGGAAAAAAAAAGAGCCTGGATAATACCTTTCAAAAAAATCATTGAGGAAAACTGCTCTTATATCCTGGAGCCAGAGGGTAAAATAACTCATTGAAAGAATCCACCAATCACTTCCTAAAAGAGACCCCCAGTATGAAAACTGAAAGGAATATTGTAGCTAATTTCTAGAATTAAGCTAATTTCTAGAGTTATCACATCAAGGAGAAAATACTGCAACCAGACAGAAAGAAACAATTCAATTATAATGGAGCTATAAAATTGAGTTATTTAAGATTTGTGAACGTCAATCACCTCTTGGAGAATCCCAAAATGAAAACTCATAGGAATATGATGGTCAGTTCATCAACTCCCAAATCAAGAAGAAAATATTGCAAACATGAAAGAAGAAACAATTCAGTTATAGTTTAGCCACAGTCAGGATAATCCAAGATTTGGCAGCTTCTATATTAAAGGACCAGAGAATATGGAATGATATTCCAAAGAGCAATGGAGCTAGCTAGGATTACAACAACGAATTACCTACCCAGCAAAACTGAGTATAATTTTTCAGGGGGAAAGGTGATCATACAGTGAAATAGAGGATTATCAGACATTTGTGATGAAAAGACCAGAGCTGAATGGAAAATCTGATTTTCAAATACAGGATTTTGTCAAAATGTAAGGAGGTAACAAGGAAAGTGATATCATAAGATCTATCTTATTCCTAGGACTTTCTCATTATTATGACAGTTAAGGGGAGTATATATAAACAGAGGGCACAAGTGTAAGTTGGATACAAAAATAATAATGAAATTGGGACAGCTAGGTGGTGCAGTGAATAGAGCACCAGTCCTGAAGTCAGGAGGACCTGAATTCAAATCTGGACTCAGACAACGCTTCCACCTGTGTGACCTAGGTTCATTTAACTCCAATTGCCTCATTCAAAAAAAAAAAAATGAAATTAAGGGGTGAGAGGGATGTACTGGAAAAAAGAAAAAAAAAGAAGTGGAATTGTGAAAATTATTTGTCAAAAAAAAGAAGCAAAGCGAAACTTAAAGAGTGACATATAAACCATCTTGGGGTCCTCAAACTATAAGCCCATGGGCCAGATGCAGCAACTGAGGATGACATCTCCCTCACCCAGGGCTATGAGTTTCTTTATTTAAAGGCCCACAAAACAAAGTTTTTGTTTTTACTATAGTCTGACCCTCCAACACTCTGAGGGACAGTGAATTGGCCCCTTATATTTAAAAGTTTGAGGACCTTAGATGTACAGGCTGGAACTCTGGAGAAGTGTATTTGAAACAAGGTGTTAACTCAGTGGAATTGATAAGATAATGGTTCTCTAGTTCACATATATATTTAGTAGTTGTAATGATTCTCTAAGTTCACATATAATCAGTATGCTGTATGCTGTATGATGTAATTACAATAAAGTATATAAGGGCTAAAGAGGACTGAAAGACAGACATTCTATCTTTGACCAGCCTCCTAGTGGCTCTCATGCCTCTTGCATTAAGATCAAGACTGGGCCAGAATAAAGAATCTAGGCTGTATTCTTGACCATTCTCTCAGTGTCTATCCTGCTGAGATCAAGATCCTTCCAGAGGACCTCCAGAAAGCTAGCCCAAACATTACAAAGGGGAAGAGAGAGACGAGACTATGAGAATATGAACCTTAGCTCTCTTAATAATAATATGTATTAAATAATACATGTTCAATAAGAGTATGTAGAAACCTATCTTATTCCATAGGGAAATAGGAGAGGAATGGGGATTAAGTGAAAAGAAAGAGGACATATTTGGGGACAAAGGGGGCAGAGCCAAAACACTTTTGAGGAGGCACAGGGTGAAAGGAGAGAGAGAAAAATTGGGGGGAAGGGAGAATTATAGTAATTGCAAAGAGGATTTCCAAGCAAGTTTCTCTGATAAATCTTCGTTTCTCAAGCATAAAGGGAACTAAATTAAATTTATAAAAAATAAATCATTCACCAGTTGATAAATGATCAAAAGATATGATCTGCACCTGAAGGACTACAAATTAATGCATATCCTTTGACCTAACACCACCACTACTTGGCATGAATACCAAAAAGATTAGGAAAAAAAGAAAAGAAAAATGTCCTTTACATATAAAATATATATATCCATAGCAACTCTCAGGGCAAAAAAGCTTGGAAAATGAGGGGATGCCTATAAATTGGGGAATGGATCAATAAACTGAAGTGTGTATTTACTATGGAATATTATCATTCTTTGGGAAATGTTGACTAGGATGCTCTCAGAAAAAAAACCAAAAACTCAGAAAGTCCTCCACAAACACAAGCAAAGTGAAATGGACTGTATACAAAGGAATAGCAGTGTTCTGCAATGACCAGATGTAAATGGCTTTGCTATTCTCCTTAGTACAATCATCCACAACTACTCTGAAGGACTTATGATGAAAGTACTCATCCTTACCCAGAGAAAAATCCTATTGTGTCTGAATCTAGATTGAAACATTCTCTCTTTCTTTGTTTTTTTTAACTTTATTTTTCTTGAGGGTTTTCCTTTCACTCAACTCACCTGACTAGTAAGAAATTTGAAATCTTTTTGGGAAAATGCCATTTTAGGTAGTAGTAGATATACTTAAAATAAAATACTGATTTTTCTGCCATTGTAAGTTCTCTCATTTCTTGTATGTGGAAAGGTTTACATAACTCATCTCTTTGTGATATATACAATATACTGCTCATTGGTTAAAAAGTGTTTGATCACTCTTTTCCTGTGAAGTCATCTATAAGCTCTGCTTTCATCACACCATTAAGTAGGAATCACCAGATTATCTATCTTTCTCACATGATAATGGATAAGTTCATTTAAAAAAAATCTTATAAATGTGAGATGAATTTACTATTGCAAGCCTATCTCATTAATTTTGTTTTTCCTGAAGCAATTGGGGTTAAGTGACTTGCCCAGGGTCACACATCTAAGCAGTGTCTGAGACCAAATTCAAATTCAGGTCCTCCTGACTGAGCCTGGTGCTCTATCCACTGTGCCACCTAGCTGCCCCTATCGTTAATTTTCAAATGGCCCAGCTAGCAGGATAAAGTTCAATCGAAGGCTCACTTTACTAGTAGGACAAGATTAGAAAGAAATAAACTGGAAAATATTTTTTACAGTCAAAGGTTCTGATAAAGAACCTCATTTCAAAATAACAAATTAACTCTAATTTATAAAAAATCAAGCCATTCTCTCCAATTGAAAAAATGGTCAAAGGATATGAACAGACAATTCTCAGATGAAGAAATTGAAACTATTTGTAGTAATATGAAAAAAGATGCTCCAAGTCATTTATTAATCAGAGAAATGCAAATTAAGACAACTCTAAGATACCACACCTGTCAGGTTGGCTAGATGAGAGGAAAAATGATGATTGTTGGAGGATGAGGAAAACTAGGACATTTAGTGCATTGTTGGTGTAGTTGAACGAATCAAAAGCCGATCTGGAGGTAGTTTTGGAACTATGCTCAAAAAAGTTATCAAACCATGCATGCCTTTTGATCCTTGATATTGCTATAATCCCAAAGTTATAAAGAGGAAAGGGACCTGTATGTGCACGAATGTTTGTGGCAGCCCTTTTTGTAGTGGCTAGAAACTGAATGGATGCCCATCAGTTGGAGAATGGCTGAATAATTATGAGTATGAATATTATGGAATATTATTATTTCTAAAATGATAACAGGATGATTTCAGAAAGGCCTGGAGAGACTTACACAGCAGACAGTGATGGAGTGAAGTAGGCAGGACCAGGAGATCATTATATAGTTCAACAACAATACTATGATGACCAGTTCTGATGGACCCTGGCCATCCTCAGCAAGGAGATCAACCAAATCATTTCCAATGGAACAATGTGAACTGAATTAAGCTATACCCAGAAAGAACTCTGGAGATGACTAAAAAAAACCATTACATTGAATTCCCAATCCTATATTTATACCCACCTACTTTTTGATTTCCTTCACAAGCTAATTGTACAATATTTCAGAGTCTGATTCTTTTTTGTACAACAAAATAACAGTTTAGTCATGTATACTTATTGTGTATCTAATTTATATTTTAATATATTTAACATCTATAGTTATCCTGCCATCTGGGGGAGGAGGTAAGGGGTAGGTGAAGAAAAACTGGAACAAGAGGTTTGGCAATTGTTAATGCTGTAAAGTTACCCATGCATATAACCTGTAAATAAAAGGCTATTAAATAAAAATTAAAAAATAAAAAAAAAAGAAAATGCTCACTCTTCTAGAGTTTAATTTACTGGATTGGGAAGTTGTAAAGTTTTCCGAGGGTCAAGTTGGAACTGGATGGGCAAGTATGAAAATATCTGCAGAAGATGCAGGATCACAGGCATTACCTTTCAAACCTGCGCTCTTGTTTCCTGGTACATAATTATGACTTTTCATTTATCATTAGTTTGTGATATGGAAAACTTTGCTAGATATTATAAAATTTGAAAACATTTAAAATGCATTTCCAAGCTTGGATAAGCAATTTTCAGAGTTCCCAAAGAAATGCTTTTCTGCTGTTTGATCAATCGATCTATCTATCTCTCTAACTATCTTTTTATCTATATTGGATCATAGGGAAGGTGCATTATTTATTTTCCCCACATTTAACAATAAGAAATAAACAATTTTGCCAAATATAACATTTTAAAGTATTTAAAAGTTTTCATATAATTTGGAGAAACATATTTAGAATAATATAGAAATCAGAAAATTGAGAGTGTATTTCTGCTATTCTTTCATTTTGTTTTCATGCCAAATTTTTTTTTTCTTTATAGATCTGGTTTTCTTTATGCAGAAAGATAATGGTATAAATATGTATACATATATTGAATTTAACATATGTAATGGGTTGAATCTGAGTTGATGACCTGAGATCCAAGCACTTAAGGCTAATAACCAATTGGACAATATTAGTATAGCTTGGAGAAAGATAGTACTACTTTTTTCTCTGCAGAAGCAGTCTGTTGTATAGGAGATTGAGTGGAGGATTTGGAGGGTTGAATGAGAAAGCCAGAGTGACTCCTGGCAGGATTCTTGTCTCAATTCCACTCACTTCATATTGCCATTCCGTTCACCTCCCCAAAGAATAAAGATCAAAGACTTTTGCTGATTCAGACTCTGGCTGATTCTAAAGTATCCAGGGTGCTAACTCGGTCATCACAAACATATACTTTAACATATTTAACATATATTGGACTACCTGCCACGGGAGGTCCCTAAAGGGAAGGAGGAAGATTAGACAGAGGTTTCCCCGCAAAGGTAAATGTTGAAAAATTTTGTGTATGTAGTAATTAGATAACCAAGAATAAATCAGTTCTATGCTTTTAAAATATAAAATGGAAATAGAAAAAATAGAAAACATACGAATTTTAAAATTGTTCTACATTATTTTTTAGATTATTTATTTGGATCAATCAATTCTACCTTTTTTATCCATGGAAGATGTACCCAAAACAAATCTGGTATCAAAGCCTTCTGAGTACTGACTTGAGTTGAAAGTGTATTATATTGTTGTTCAATTTGTTTGGGTGTCGTCTAAAATAAAAAATAATACATAATAGGTCTACATCAATCAAGATAAAAATTATATGTGACAAGGCTATGTATATCTCAAATCATAATCAGATTATTCACAATTTTTTTATTGTTTTAACAAAGTCTGTAGAACAAAATTAATCATTCAGACTAGATGCAATAAACATCTTCAGAATCAGTATTATAGAATTGTAGTACTACCTCATTAATTCTAATCTCTCTATTTTATCAATTAAATAATTTCATTCCAAGAGTAATTGAAGATTACTCTTGTCTAAGGTCACACAAAGGGTGAGAGTCATGATCTCTCCCCAGATCTCCTGACTCCAAATTGAGCATCCTTCCCCCTGCAAACTGTCTCTCCGTGAATTCTAATATTGACTTTTAACATTTATGATTCTTTTTAATTAGTGCTCATGTGAATGCATCCAAGACATAATGTGATTTTACCTAAAACTAACTTACAATTAATCTTACATTTGAGAGGAGTAAGCAAGAGTTTAAAATAGAAACAAAAACAAGAAAAACCTACAGTTTCTATAAATGTGCATTATTATTAAATGATATAATTTTTGTGAAGATGAAATACTAAAATGTTTAGAAAACATTGGACAACCTTAAAAAAAAAACTATTAAATGGCAACTATTCTCATTATTCTGAAAATTCTAATCTGATTCTGTGACTCTACCTTGTATCCTTTCTCTTGCTTATTTTCTACTGAACTTTAAAGTTCAGTTATAATTTTGCCATTTGATCAATTTCTTCTTAGTACCCTTAAGTATGAAACAGGTAGAGGTCTGTCTGCTAGAGGCTGCCCATTTTCTTGGGGCTATGTTGAAGTATGCAGCAGTTTTAAGAGCTGGAGTTTGCCAGGGTATTTCCCGGACAATTATTATAATATTCAACTATGAAAGCCAGATTCACTCAATTTTATGAAGGAAAAATTATTTTAGATGCAGTTATGTAAAGTCAATTAGAATTGTACTTGCTTACAGAGGATAATTAGAGATACTGGCAATTCTCAGCTGTCCTTCCCATTTGTCTTTGATAGTGTGATCAACATTATGTTGAAGAAGAATATTGACCATTTGTGTGAGTTTCAAACTGACAGCAAACATAAGGGTTGTTCTAGAAGAGCAAATAAACAATTTGTCTTTAAAAATTCAATATTAACATTCAATCATATTTTTCTGGATGTGCTTCAATAGCAGAACATCTTATATTCTTTAGTAATAATACATATTTAGAATAACACAATGATGGAAAAGGAGTACTTTGATTGTTCAAGCACCAACATTACAAAGTAGCTGACCAGACAAAAGATGAGAAAAGAGCTTTTTTTTGTCCCCTTTCAATTTTAGTAGGGAATGTCAAATTTAGAGTACATAATAGAAAAAAAAAGAGCACGTCAACATTTCTTGGGTGAAACAGTTAAAAGGATATTCAGAGTTTATTAGCTTTAGAAGTAAAATTAGACATCTTTGAAATGATTACAAATAATCTCAATGTAGCACATTGTAGAGCGACTATTGAGATTGTGAGAAACCAGGATAAGCTGTTTTATGTCTTCAGAAACTCTGATCTCAAAATATAGTTTCTTATTGGGACAAATTCTGTGAGTTGAAAATTAGTACAGAATGCTAGCACCAGTTGATTTGAAGAAGCACCATTAACTCACAAAGGCAGTTTAGGATTCAGATTAGTTAGGAGTTGCACAAGTAGAAGCAATATCCATATTGAGGAAAACAAATCTTCTGAAGTACTGAGATTATTGTATACTGGATGATGCATGGGCTTTTTGTCTCAAGTAGGTAAAAACCATCAGTAATATCGCTTAGGAAGCTTTGTTTGCTATCCTTTGACTACTTAGTGATAAGTGAAGCTAGATTCTGAGAATCCTCACTAGTGAAATCAAAGATTGCTTTTAAAAGATATTTATTTTGAAGTATTTATAAACATTTAAACCTATTTTCTCTGATCCTAACTCTCTAATATCACACCTAATAGAGGACCAAAGGAACCATGAAGTACGTTTGGGTGAGAATTAGAGAATGATTAGAGATGTTGAAATGATGCAATTGTAAACTCTGGTATCAGTAGTTAATTTTATCACATGTCTGAAAAGATTAGAGGTTTTTTGGTTTGTTTGTTTGGGTGTTTTAATAAGTTAACATTCAGTCCAGGCAATCAAGACATTGCAGATAACAGTAAATCACTTTAACTCTCCCACATTCACCTCCACACAACATAATACAATCCTATAACAGTAGAACCATCAATCTGTGAGATGAAGAATCTTGGAAGACTTGCAGGGAAGGTCTCACTTAAAAGGGAAGTGCAGTCCAGAAGGAAAGAAGGAAGCATCCCAGCAAACCAACAACCAGCCCCACCTCAGCAAACCAGCAGGAGATCTTGAGTGCCAATGGGGTCAATGGATCCCCATATATGTTGGCATAACCAGGGGAACAGGCACACTTCCAGCTCGGGCACGCGCTGGCATAGCCCCAGGCAAACTGGCAACCTCCAGAGACCAGACCTCCATGTGCTTCAGTGTAGCCCTGGGCAAGCAGGTAGACCCTAAACCTATAGGTGCCTAAGCAAACAGGCAGCCACCAGTAGTTTCTGGGAGAAAATGCACACAAACTCTTGTGGCCTCAGCATAGGAGCCGGGCACAAACACTAGGGCACTGGCTCAGTACCCAGATCCTAAGCCTCCAAGCAGTATCAGCCTCTACAGCCCTACAGAAAAGAGAAGTGGACAAGCAGAAAAAACTCTAAGCAAGTTCAGAGGAATTTAAAAATCATATAAGAAAAATAGAAAAAATCGGGAAAAGAAATTAACTTTTCTTTGGGGTTTTGCCTATGGATGTTTGACTTTGTTATCCTTTTCTGATTTGTATTTTGATTCTCCCCACAATAACTTTCTATGTTCATATTCTTTTGTGGTCTTTTGCTCATCTTTTGGCACTGCTGCAGGCAATAGAGTTCTAGCAGCTTACTTGGTACTGACTGAGGCTGTTAGTGGTAGTGTCTGGTGTGTACTCAGATCCTGAGGGGCTTCTGTGTTATACACTGATGGTGATCCAGTCACAGGCAGCTGCCTGTTGTTTTAGAGCACTTGAAGATAATTCTACTTTGCTTAGGCTACATTGAAAGGAGGAGTGGCCTCTGGAGGCTGCCTGTTTGTCTGGGGCTAAACTGAAGAATGTGACAGTTCTCAAAGCTACAGTCTCTCTGTTGCCCTGACCATACTGAAGTATCTGGGGGAATCCTAGTGTTTGGCATTTACTTATACCATGCTGGTCAGGCTCTAACTATGGCTACCAGGCTGGGCTTGCTGCTGCCTTGCTGCTTGGACTATCTTCGCCCACATCTTACATATTTCACTGCTGATGTTGGTTTCTTGGGCTCACAGATTGCTTGATCATTTTGGTGGTGTACTGTTTGAATTTTTTGTGGGTGGTTACCAGGAGTTATAAAGGATTTCCTACTTATTCCTCTAGCTGGACTCCCAGGTCATTCCAAGATTATTAAATGTATTGCTTATCAATTCTAATGCAATAAGACTAAATTCATCAAGGGCAGTGGAAAAGAGATTAAAATTTATTGAGAGCAGGGGCAGGCCAAGATGGCAGAAGGCAAACGCAGCTTTCTAAGCTCTTCTCTTCCCCTCTTTATCAATATTATATCAGACCTCCAAAAATAGTCTTGACTGCTACAGTTGGTAAAGATAATAAATTATAGCTCAACAGTCAAAATCACACAGTCTCGCCGAGTTGTTCGGGGCGAGGGAGATCAGCATAGACTGGGAGAGAAATTAGGTTCAGAGGAGAGCCTCAAATCCAGTAAAGCACAGATCTCCCAGCACAAGCTCACAGCCCCAACCCGCAGTACAGGGCTCATGGGCCTGGACCTGCACGGCAGGAGGGGCTGTGGTTACCCTTTAATCTGCACAGTGTGGGAGGCGGCAGGGCCCATAGAGCTCCCAGGGTTGATTTGTCAGGCAGAGATGCTGGGGCAGAGTTCTGGGTGAGTTTCAGTAGAATCTGAGGTCTGTGGTCAGCTGCTAGCCTCACAGTCCTGAGGCTCTGGCCTGGGGCAGATACACTTTCACCCATGGTCTCTAGCCCTGGGGCAATCCTTTAACCCACACAACAGCCCAACTGGGCACTTTGATAAGCTCAGCCAGTGCTGAATCCACCTCCCTGTTGGGAAGGAAAACTCTCACTCAGGCACTCCCATACCTCGGGCGGAAACTCGGTTTGTCTCTCCTACTCTGCACAGGAAGCTGGTAACCCCCCATGCCCAGGAAAGGCATACCCTAAAAGGCTTCAAATGAATAAAAAAGATGAAAAGAATGATCGACAGCTTCCATACAGAAAAAGAGCAGGTCAGCAAACCTGAAGAGACATGAAATAGCAAAAATGCACCAGGCTGTCCTCTTTTACGTGATGCTCCCATAGAAGAGACCATTAAAAGTCTCAAAAAAGAGTTAGAAGATAAATGGGGAAAGGAAAGAGAAGCCTGAAAAGAGCAACAACTTCTTAAGCCCAATTGGAAAAATTAAAAAATCTCAGGAAAGTAAGAATTGTAGATTGGAAAAATAAAGAATTCACTAGAAAGTAGGATTTGTGAATTGGAAAGACAAAGAACTCACAAGAGAAGGTAGAAGTTTGTGAACTGGAAAAAGATAATAACTCGGAAGAAAGTAGGATCTCTGTGAATTGGAAAAAGAAAATAATTCACTAAAAAAAATTAGTGAAATGGAAAAAAATTTAGAACCAAAACAATACATTTAAAAACTCAATTGGACATATATACAGGAAGAAGTAAAAAAGCTAATGAAAAAATAATTCTTTAAAAATTAGAACTGAACAAATAGAAACCAATAAATTCATTGAGACAGCAAGAATCAGTCAAGCAAAAAACAAAAAAAAAATGACAAACTAGGAAAAAATCATGAATTATCTACTTACCCAAAACTGAACGAAAGAAGCAGATCTAAGAATAATCTGAGGATTGTGGACTTTCATAAACTATGATGAACAAAGACCCTAGATACTATTTTACAAGAAATCATCAAGAGAATTGCCCCAGATGTAATAGAATCAGAAGGTAAAATAGACATTGGAAGAATTCATCGAACACACCTTCTGAAGAAAACCTAAAATAAAAACCCCAAAGAATATTGTGGCAAAATTAGAACATATCAGATTAAAGGAAAAAATTTTACAAACGTAAAAAAAAAAAAAAAACAATTTAAATATCGAGGTGCCACAATAAGGATCACCCAAGATCTAGCTGCCTCCACATTAAAGGATGAAGGGCCTGGAATCTGATATTCAAGAGCAAAAAGAACTTGGGATGCAGCCAGAATAAACTACCCAGATAAGCTGAGCATTTCTTCCAGGAAGAAGATGGACATTTAATAGAAACAAATAATTCCATTTGTTTCCTAAGGAAAAAACAGAACTAAACAAAATATTTGATCTCAACCATAGAACAGAGATGCAGAAAAGGTAAAAATAACTCTTGGTGCCTGTTGTGGATATACAAAATAACATGTATAATTTGATTTACTGATATAACATAAAAAGGAAGTAGATACGGAAGGGATGGTGTAGAATAAGGTGGGAAGGAGGGATAAAAAGGAAACCCATCCACAAAGAGGCAAAGAACATCATATCTGAAATTTAGAGAGGGAGAAGACATTGTGTGAATCTTACTCTCATCCAGGTTAGCTCAAGAAAAATAATTGACATTTGTTTTAGAAAATTCTCTTGCCTCATTAAAAACAGGGGAGAGGAAAAGGGAAAAGAAAAAAGAAGTAATAAGGGAGAACGGAGAAAGATTCAAAGGGTGAGAGGGATTCTAAGAGGTCAACATCGTGATACAAGTGGGTATATAAGTTCAAGGGGGAAGGGTTGGGGAGGCAAGAAAAAATGAAAGCATAATCTGGGGTTATTAGGATGTGGAAATACAGATTTAATAATTCTAATAACCGTAAATGTGAATGGGATTGAACTCCCCGTAAAGAGGAGGCAGATAGCAGACTGGATCGAAAGTCAGAACCCTACAATATGTTTAAAGAAACACATTTAACGAGGAGATACATATAGAGTAAAGGTAAAGGCTGGGCAAAATCTATTATGCTTCAGGTGAAGTCAAAAACATGAGGGGTAGCCATCCTTATCTCAGATCAAGCAAAAAGCAAAAACTGATCTAATTAAAAGAGACAAGGAAGGCATCCTGCTAAAGATAGCATAAACAACGAAGCGATATCAATATTAAACATATGCAAAAAAATTGTTATGGCATCAAATTCCTAAAGGAGAAGTTAAATTAAATGCAAGAAAGCAGAAATAAAAATGCTTTCTTTTCAGATCGTGATACAATAAAACACGTTAACAAAAGTTAGGGGTAAATAGACCAAAAAGTAATTGGAAACTAAACAATCTCATCTTAAGAATGATTGGGTGGGCAGCAAATTATAGATATAATTAATAATTTCACTCAAGATAATGATGAGATATCATACAAATTACAGGATGCAATAATAGCGGTAATAGAGGAATTTTATATCATAGAGAGTTTACTTGAATAAAACAGAGAAGAAAAGATTAATGAATTGTGCATAACTAAAATAACTAAAAAAGACCCAATTAAATCCCCAATCAAATACTAAATTTAAAGTTAAAATTGAAAGGAGAAATTAAAAATATTGAAAGTAAAAAAAAAAAACTATTGAACCAATTAATAAAACTTGAAGTTGGTTCTATGAAAAGCCAATAAAACAGATAAGCCTTTGTAGTGAAATCTGATTAGAAAAAGGAGGAGGAAAATAGGTGATAATGTAATGAAAAGGAGAACTTTCACCAATAAAGAGGAAGTAGAGAAATAATAAGGAGTTATTTTGCTCAACATTATGCCAATAAATTTGATAACCCTAAGTGAGAATGGATGGCTACCTCCAAAATATAAGACTTCCCAGACTAACAGAAGGAAGTAAATTGCTTGAATAGTCCTATTTCAGAAAAAGAAATAGAACAGGCAATTAAACAACTCCCTAAGAAAAAATCCCCAGGACCAGATGGTTATGTGAATTCTTCCAAACATTTAAGAACAGGTGGCCCCAATACTCATAAATTATTTGATAAAATAGAAAATGAAGAGTCCTACAAATTCCTTCTATGACACGAACATGGTTCCTAATACCTAAACAGGTAGGTTGAAAACAGAAGAAAATTATAGACCAAATCTCCCTAATAAATATTGATGCTAAAATCTTAAATAAGATATTAGCAAAAGAAGACTACAGAAAATCATCTCTAGGATAATACTATGATCAAGTAGGATTTATATATCGGAATGCAGGGCTGGTTCAATAGAAAACTATCAATATAATTGGCCATATGTAGGTGTAAAAACCATATGATCATCTCAATAGATACAGAAAAAAGCATTTGACAAAATACAAAATCCATTCCTATTAAAACACTTGAGAGTATAAGAGAATAAATGGACTTTTCCTTAATATAATAAAGCAGCATCTATTTAAAATATCAGTAAAAGTATCACTGTAATGGAATATTTCACAACCATTCCCAATAAAGATCTGGAGTGAAACAAGGTTTACACTATCACAGTTACTATTTAATATTGTATTAGAAATGCTAGCTTTGGCAATAAGAGCTGAGAAAGAGATTAAAGGAATAAGACTGAAACTATTGGGAAACCAAATTTTCACTCTTTGCCTATGACATGATCGTATACTTAGAGAACCCCAGAGATTCTACTAAAAAGTTAGAAATAATCCACCTTTATAAAGTTGCTGGTTACAAATAAACCCACATAAGTCATCGCATTCTTATATATCACTAACAAATCCATCAGTCAAGTTACAAAGAGAAATTCCATTTAAAGTAATTACTGATAATATAAAATATTTAAGAATCTATCTGCCAAGGGAAAATCAGAAACTTTATAGGTAAAATTACAGACCACTTTTCACACAATTAAGTCTGATCTAACCAATTGAAAAATATTAAATGCTCTTGGATAGGGTGAGAAAATATGATAAAGATGACAATATTACCTAAACTAATCTATTTATTTAGTGCCATACCAATCAGACTCCCAAAAAACTATTTTAATGACGTAGAAAAAATAACAAAATTCATATGGAAAAACAAAAGGTCAAGAATTTCAAGCGAATTAATGAAAAAAAAAAATCAAATTAATTGGCTTAGCTGTACCAGATCAAAAACTATAGTATACATCCTTGATTACCAAAATCATTTGGTATTATTTTAAGAATGGAATTAGTTGATCAGTAGAGATAAGTTGAGTTCAAGGATAAAACAGTCACTACATATAACCTAGTCTTTGATGACAGACCCCAACTTTTCGATAATTTACTGTTTGATAAAAATTGTAGAGGAAAATTGGAAACTAATATGGCAGAAACTAGGCTTTGATCCACACTTAATACCGTGCACCAAGATAAGGTCAAAATGGGTTCATGACCTAGGCATAAAGATTGAAATTATTAATAAATTAGAGGAACACAGGATAGTTTACCTCTCAGACCTGTGGAAGGTGAAGGACTTTATGACCAAAGAAGAACTAGAGATCATTATTGATCATAAAATACAAAATTTCGATTATACCAAACTGAAAAGTTTTCGAACAAACAAACTAATGCAGAGAGAAGATTAGAAGGGAAGCAATAAACTGGAAAATATTTTACAGTCAAAGGTTCTGATAAAGGCCTTATTTCTAAATATATAGAGAATTAACTCTAGTTTATAAAAATCAATCCATTCTCCAATTGAAAAATGGTCAAAGGATATGAACAGACAATTCTCAGATGAAGAAATTGAAACTATTTCTAGTCATATGAAAAGATGCTCCAAGTCATATTAATCAGTGAAATGCAAATTAAGACAAGTCTAGATACCCACTACACACCTGTCAGATTGGCTAAGATGACAGGAAAAATAATGATGATTGTTGGATGGGATGCAGGAAAACTGGGACATTGATGCATTGTTGGTGGAGTTGTGAACGAATCCAACCATTTGGAGAGTAAATTGGAACTATGCTCAAAGTTATCCAAACTGTACATACCCTTTGATCCAGCAGTGTTGCTACTGAGCTTATATCCCAAAGTTATAAAGAAGGGAAAAGGGACATATGTGTGCATGAATGTTTGTGAAATTCCCCTCTTTTTGGTGGCCAGAAACACAGAGCTGAATGGATGCCCATCAGTTGGAGAATGGCTGAATAAATTGTGGTATTATAGATATTATGGGATATTATTGTTCTGTGAAAAGGACCAACAGGATGATTTCAGAAAGGCCTGGAGAGACTTGCACGAACAGATGATTTGTGAAATAGGCAGGACCAGGGAGATCATTATACTTCCAACAACAATATATACTGATGACCAGTTCTGATGGACTGTGTCTCAGCAAGGAGATCAACCAAATCATTTCCAATGGAGCAGTAATGAACTGAACCAGCGCCAGAAAAACTCTGGGTGATGACTAGCTCATTACATTGAACTCCCAATCCTCTATTTATTCCCACCTGCATTTTATTTCCTTCACAAGCCTAATTGCCTATTTCAAGTCTGATTCTTTTGTACAACAAAATAACAGTTTGGTCATGTATTCTTATTGTGTATCTAATTTATATTTACAATATATTTAACATCTATTGGTCATCCTGCCATCTGGGGAGAATTAGGGGAGTAGAGGTGAAAAATTGGAACAAGAGATTTGGCAATTGTTAATGCTGTAAAGTTACCCATGCATATAACCTTAAATAAAAGGCTATTAAATAAAAAGAAAATTTATTGAAAACTAAATAATTAAATCCTAAAGTATAAGTGGGTCAAAGAACAAATCCTCAAAATCAATACTAGATCAAGCCTCTAAAAGGAATCTGGAGCAACAGAATCCACAAACATTCAGAGTTTAATAATTTTCCAATTTAAAGATATCTTGGAAGGTTTTCAGCAAAGATCTGGTTCAATTGGGCAGGGGGTAAATGACCCAGTGTTGGCTATTCTGTTATGTTCCAGAAGGCCAGTTTATGAGCAAACCATATGTGAGACCTTCAACACAACTACAAAATCAAATAAATGAATAAATAAATAAACCAACAAACAAGTAGACAGATAGCTAAATAAATAGGTAAATAAATAAATAAATGAATCAATGAACAAATAAATAAATGAGAGTTCCTGAATCTCAGTGAGACAAGTGGGACTTGGCCAGGTTCACTCAGCCCAATGTTTAAACCTGCAGTATCACTGGCCCCAGCAGAATCAGTGAGAGGCCCCTGCCCCCTGCAGAAAGAAGAATGGGGCAATCTCCCCTGTTCTGTACTTTTTAAAAGAGCAAAAAGCAAAAAGTCCCTGATTATAGAAAGCTACTATAGAAATAGAGCAGATTAGAATACATAACCAGAAGAGGCAACATGCCTTCAAAACCTTAAAATGGATATATTTTTTCTTGTTTTTCAGAACTCTCCTTTTGCCTTTTTCTTCTGGCCTTCTTCCAGAGTGTCTAAGTTAGAAGAGAATTCTTTCTTCCCCCTCTTCCCAGCTTCAGTGGTGATATGCTTGGATGTACCTTGCTAAAGAGGAAAACTAGCATCTATTATGTGCCTACTATTAATCAGAGACTGTGCTCAGCATTTTGCAATTACCTCATTTGAGCTTTGGGAAGTAGGTATTATCATCCTCATACTTGAGGAAATTGAAGAAACTGAGAAACAAATTTGCTCAGGATCCAACAAGAAAGTATATAAGGTTCAATATGAATTCAGGTCTTTCTGAGTAATTAGTAAGAATACAAATCAGTCATTAAATTAGTAATCAAACAAAACAGAAAAACAACACATAAGACTTTTACATCTCTTACAAAGTTAACTGCTAATGATTTTAAAAGTTCAATTAGAAAAAGGGGAGATGAAGTCTTTGATTATTGAGATTATGAAGGGAATTTCATAGAAATTGAAATTTGTTAAATTGGTTTACACTACTAATTCTTTTTTAATCAAGGTGTACTCCTTGTTTATGAGCTATGATATAAACATAGGCTTTTTTACTCAAAAAATAGATTAAGCAAAATTAAAAGGAGACAGGATAAAAGAATGATATTCCTGGGAAGAAATTAACAGAAAGGGGAAATGAATTTTTAAAAGGTCTTTGTTTATATTTGTGAAATTACTTAATCAGGAAACTGAGTTATGAGTAGTGAAAGGAAGTAAGCAAAGCGGCATAAAATACTCAAAATACACGAAAAGAGGGTGAAAAAGAAAGCAAACCATCCTGCTAACAGAGTGAAATCAGGAGGGAGGGCAACTTGGTTCCTGTGCATTTTAGGGGAGAATATTATCTATAAAAGTAGAGGGGAGATAGGAAAAATCTGAGACCCTTTCAATGAATTCACAAGTAGCTGATACTTACAAATTCCATGTTCATCATTTGAAGTATGTCTCTACATCAAGTATACTCTTGAACTTAAAACTGGTGGATAATTAAATAGTGACATTCTGTTTAGGCTCAATTGCCAGGAATTCTCTGATCATTACTGAACACATTTAAAAGTATCCCAACCTTGAAAAAGGGACTAACGTTTTCTTTAACTGACATACTGCTTATAGGATTTTCATTTTCCTTTAGTTTTAGAAAAAAATATTTTAAAGCAAGAGTTACTTACAATCATTTCCATTTATATTTATATTTTATTTAATAAAATATATTTATATGTGTTTATATTAAATACACCACACATATTTTCAAGAAATTAGGATTGTGGGTTGTAGGGGAAATACTTATGGAAATTATTTAAAGAAAAATAAAGTGAAGACATGATAAGCCTTTGAATATATGTCATAGATATAAACAGTTTGAGCAAGTTTTAAGTTGAGTTGCATTTTCTATGATAACTAGAGTCTCTTTTTGCTCTAGACAGCATGCAGCCGATTGGCCCATTGTGACCAGTAGTTTGGTTGAGAGAGTAAGCATGGAGTGAACAGATACTGCCCATTGTAGCTCAAGACACACCTACTTCCCAACTCCAGGCATATTTTACCAGATGTCCATGAAATTCTCTTGCCTTCATCTCTTGCCCTGCCCTGGCTAAAATGCTAACTTCTAAAAGAAGCTTTTCCCAATCCCCCTTAATACTGATGTCTTCCTCCGCTGATCATTCCTAGTTTATCCTTCATGGAGTATCGTGTTTGTACATGTTTTCATGTTATCTTCTCCATTGAAATGTGAGTGCTCTGACAGCAGGGCCCGTCTTTGACCATTGTTTGTATTCCAAGATCTTAGCAGAGTGTCGGTTACATAGTAAACATTTAATAAGTATTTGTCCACTGACCTTTCCTCACCATAGCACTCCATCTTCTGACACGAAGTAAGTTTACTTGCTGTCTCCATGCCTGGGATGCTCCACACTTCCACCTCCTGATTTCAGCAAAAGTCTTGCCTTTTATTAGAAGCCTTCAGTCACCTCCTTTAAACCCAGTGCTGTCCCGCTGAGACTACTCCCACTTCAGCTTGGATGTATCTAGTTTATACATAGTGATTTGCACCCATACGTGTTATCTTCAACATACAGGTTATCACTCCCTCAAACATAGTCACTTCACAGTTGCTCAACTTCCTCATTTCATATGATCAACTTCTTCATCCTATCTCAGCCAGATAGATAGACCTCTGACCACCCACAAATGCAGCACTGCCATGCTTTCAGTCTCTTATCTGATCACAATCTATTGTCGTTCCATCTATTCCTGTGCTTTACAAACTTAAATTCTGTTTTTCATCCAGACCATGATTTCTAATCCAACTCTTATCACTCCTGTACTAACTAGACTTTTCTCCTTTCCGCATCTTGACTCTTTGGTGAACCATTCAATATGGCTGTTCAAGTCTCCATTGCCTTTCCTTATGGCTGTTCAACTCTCCATTGCTTTCCTTTGAATCTATTGCTAATGTATCACATTGCCAACACTGTCCTTGTAGGCCTCAGGTTTCCTGTGCATATGTTTTCAAATAAGGCTGGAGAAAATCATGCAACTGTGCTTACGAGGGCCACTGCAGATTTATGTTACATGACTTCAATTGAGCTCTCACTGATCCAAGGCAATCCTTTGATTTTATACTTCCCTAAACAATTCATTATGCCACATACCATGGAAGCTCTTCCAAAACTTTTCAATCCTTCTCAAACCTCCCATGATACACTCACTGCACCTTTTGAGCTAAAAATCCTGGCTCACATTTACTGAGAAAAAATTGAGGCTATTCCCTGAAATCTCTTTTGCCCTTCTCACCTAATTCATCTATAAATACCTCCTACCAATATTTTCCCTTCGCCTATCTCACATGAAGAGGTAGCCCTTTTCCTTGCCAATGAAAATGTTTCTACAAATACAAGAGATAACATTCTATTTAACCTATCATTCCTCTTCTCACTTATCTTCAGTCTTTCACTACATCCTGGCTATTTCCCTGCTGCCTACAAACATGCCCATGTCTTCTCCCCCAATCCCCAAAGAAACTTTACTGGATCAACCTATCCCCACTATGATATCATATCTCTCCTTTCTTTTGTAGCTAAATGTCATGAGAGGTCATCTTTACAAGAGGTGTCTCCACGTCCTCTCCTGTCCTTTTCCTATTAATACTCATGTTCATTCTTGCAATGTATCTCTTAATTGCCAAATCTAATAGTCTTTTCTCATTTCTCATTCTTTTTGCCCCTCCTTTAAAACTGCATCCTTTCTCTTGCTATTCCCTTCTTTCTAGGTTTTGTAACACTAGTCTCTCCTGGTTCTCTTCCCAAGTAATGGATCCTCTGCTTCTCAGGCTGCCTTGCTGATTAAATCCCTTACCTGACTGAGCTCCTACAATGTAGGAACAATCCCTGTTTCCCCAATCCTTTGTCTCTACAATGTAGTTGTTAACCCTGTGCCTGATACATAGAGTAGATCTTAATAAAAGCAGTTTTCTATCTTTAAACTTTTACTCTTCACATATCTTGTCCAAATTGGGGCAGCTAAGTGGCACAATGAATGAGTTCTGGCCTTGGAATCAGAAAGACTCATCTACTTGAGTTCAAATCTGATGTCAGATACTTACAGTTGTGTGATCCTAAGCAGGTTACTTAACCCAGATTACCTCAATTTCCTTATCTGTCAAAAAGGTGCTTTAGAAGGAAAAGGTAAACCATTCCAGTAACTTTACCAAGAAAATCCCTCAAATATCCTCATGGATACTCTGACACAGTCGTTTTAAACCATGCCAACATTTCAGCAGAAAAGAAGAGTATTTGCTTTCACGTTGCTACTGATTTAAGAATATGCCAATTGGACCCCGGCTAAAAGCCAAAGGAAGGAGTTTCCAGTTCATTAAAAATGGACAGGCAGGAGGGAGGAAGTGCCACCAGTTTTTGCAACGTGTTATCCAGGCTCTAGGAGTCAAAACCTGACCCTATCCCTGTCCCAGGTACTGAGGTGTTTTGATTTCAAGGTGGTTAATTGGGGTGGGGGACACACATTCATGTGGAGGGATGGGGGGGGATGTCTGAGGTTCCGTCGGTGAGGGCTTTCGCTTCTTTCCCCCTCTCCCAACCTTTGCTCTTACCGCTTCTTTTTATCCAGGTCGTTAACCCTGTTTTTTCCTAACAGTAGCAGGTGCTGCACTTTTGCCACTTTGCCTGACAAAGCAGCTCTGTGGATCTTCCGGAGGTCCCTGTACCGGATCATGTATCCTGGGATGTAGAGGCATCTTTGGAACCCAAAGAAATTCGGCACCTTGATGGAGGGGCCAGGTGGAAACTGCTCTTTCTTGATGAAATTAAAAAACTTCATTCTGGAAGCTTCAGGGCCGGGAGGGAGAAGTTCTCTCGCGGCCCTGAAGCCTGCTCCCAGGGAGAATTAAAGGGGAAATTGAAGGGTGAATTAAAAGGAAAAATAAAGGGCGAATTAAAGGGAAAAAATAAAGGGCGAATTAAAGGGAAAAAATAAAGGGGGAATTAAAGGGAAAAATAAAGAGGGAATTAAAGGGAAAAAATAAAGGGGGGGTTAAAGGGAAAAATAAAGGGGGAATTAAGGGGAAAAATTAAAGGGGGGATTAAAGGGAAAAAATAAAAGGGGGAATTAAAGGGAAAAATAAAGGGGGAATTAAAGGGAAAAATAAAGGGGGGATTAAAGGGAAAAATAAAGGGGGAATTAAAGGGAAAATAAGGGAATAAAGGGAAAAATAAAGGAGGATTAAAGGAAACTAAGAGAAATTCAATAATCCGTCGAAGGTTTAGAAACCTTGAGCCCCAACAGTAAAACAAGATTCAGCCCTACGAGGCTGGACTGCAACTTAGGCAATGCAGAGAACTGAACTGCGCCTGCTTTCTATAGGGTCATGCAGCTCACCGGTCGATAAAGGATCAAGACACGCACTGTGTGAAGTGCGTAGGCCTGAATCCGTTGAAGCTCTCACCTCCGAGTCCAAAGATCCAAGATCGCGAGTGGATGAGCTTTAAGTCTCGCGTTCGAATCTTGCGACCTGTTCTGCTTCTTGTTGAATGATTGGGCAACAGAACACTTCCTCTCTGAGCTTCAGTTTAGCTCTTTAAAATGAAATTCTACTGGATAATACTCCCAGGTCTCTTGAATTCTGTGAAAGCTGAAAAGACCCCCAGCTGAAAAAGGACCTAAGGGCCCGAGATGGACAAATGTAGTCTAAGTCCTCTTCTGATTCTTCCACCCTGTTTACTGCCTTCAATGTGTTGGAAAAGAAATTTAGCACGGGAAGAAACAACCACACAACTGGTCTCAAAAATGTAACCCTGTGTTTAAGCCCATCCTTTAAATTTAAATTTAAATTGCTTTATTATAAATGGAGGGGACAGAAAGGGAAGGAGGATTCCAGCAGTTCAGTGGAAAAAAGATGTATCACTTTTAGTTGATTTAGAAATACCCATTTAATGCTAGATGAGATCCATATTATTGTGTTTTCAAAGGGGTTTCTAGGAGGCTCACTGATGAATTCAGAGACAGAGAATACGGATATGATAGAAAAAGTAAGGAACATATGACGATTTTCAAATATCCTGCAGAGATACTTTGATTCTCTGTATTGGTTTATATCCTACTATTGCATGCTTCCATTAAGAGAGATCAACAAAGTCTGCTTTGTTTTAAATCACATATAATGTGAAGTAGATGGTATCAGTATTTTGATGCTACTTTCTACTGACTTGGGTTCAACCTCCAATCTGTAAGGAAATTTCTGCAAAGGTAAACAATGCAAGTTATTATCTAAGTAATCTTGACATTTCCCCGGTCCTGCTTTTCCCTGCCACCTCTCTATATTCCATTCATGATGTGAAATGTATTCTTTGCATCACCAACTCACAATGATTTCTTTCAGCTCCAAATTCACTGAACCTGAAAATACAGAAATAATGCATACCCACCCTGATGACCCTCACTCCCTCCACTCCCACCCCCATTGTTGCTGTTGCCAATTTTGGTTCTCCTTGGTCTTCCTTGTCTTCCCCCTTCCTCCCTCCTCATCTTCATTCCCTTGTTCTCTTGCCCTTTCCCTTTTTTCTTTTCTTCATTTCCTTCTCCTAGTCCCCCTTTCCCTTCTCCTAATACTCCCCTCCCTTGCTTTTCCAACAAATCAAAATGTCAGTTTATCTTGTAGGTCATTTGGTTTCAGTAGGGATTGTGATCCAGTTTGTAAATCTGGTGGTCAACATGTTGGTTATAGTTGTGACATGGCAATATCTAATCAAGATATATATATATATATATATATATATATATATATATATATATATATATATATATATATCAAGAGAATATTTTTTATTCCTTACCTGATGATATCCTGTAGAACTTCCAAGTTACATATGATGTTCTCTAACATTCTCTAACATTTAGCACCATGATATATTTTGAATAGATTTGGACAATGGTTTGGCTAGTTCAAAGCCCCATTGAGCAAGTAACAACTCCATCATCATATATGTATTTACATGTATATTTATGGAATTAAAAATTGGTCATGAATAATATTAATTATTTGAAAATGCATGTATTTCTTAAAGGCCAATATATATGAAGAATAAACAAGTAAATCTAGTATGTTAATACTCAAATGTAGAGACAAATCATTAATTAAAATTTAATGACATAGGTGTTTGGCTGAAACCTAGTGTGAAATTTGTGGCAGATAAAACATTTTCATGAACTTTTAATGAATACAGATGAAAATAGACTAGATAAAAATGGACAAATAATTCCTCTTACAATTATTGGTGATATGAATAGCTCCCAAATACCTAATATCTTTATGGTTGATATAGCACTTTATATACTTTATTATTACTGCAAATTTAGAACAAATAGTTGTACTTAAAGTACAACTTAAGTACTGTTACCATTCCTGGCTAGGGACACAGCTGATAAATGAAAAGGACTAGATTTGAATCCAGCTGTATGGATGGCAAATTTAATAAAGCCATTCTTTTGAAGTTTCTCCTTGGTTTTCCTACTTATGGGACACATTTGTAGTATGTGCCCTTTTCTCCAGTTGTTTCTCCATCTGATTGAGTCTATTTATGTTAACTCTTTGCCATTATTTCTCCAGGCAGAGCTTAGTTTGATTCCAATTAATGCAAATACTGAATTTTATGAATTGGTCACATACATCAATTGGATTTGCACTACATTAGTTGAATTGGACTAGAACCAATGGCCATATTTTACATAAGTATAACTTCAAATAGTGTAAATATGCGGACCAACTTCAATGAAGTCATTGTTTATACTAATTAAGTGTTATTTGTATACCCATGGTCCTGGCTAAAGAATCTGTGGGGAAGTTCAATTCCCTGTCTCCCTCCCCAAATGTTCTTTTTCTTTTTGCTGTCAAATCATAAGGACTCTTCAAAAAGACTCATGGGAAAGTAAAGTAAGGGACTTGTGGAAGATTTATCTTTTCCAAAGTCACTAGGGCACTGAATCAAAACCTCAAGATAAATTACCCAGGTGACCTTGTACATTTCAGAAGGTCATGAGGCTCTGGAAGGCCACTAGAGCTGTGGCTATAGTGTTTACAATAATGGGCAGTTGTGGTGGTAGCAGCAGGCTAGAACAAAAGGAAGAGTTAGCATCTGAGAAAAGAAGGGGAACACTGGAAAAAAAGATCTTTCCTGTGTCTAGACCTAGTGGATATTAGGCTTCTTGGAGCCAGGAGAAAGGTAAGGGAAGTTCCATTTTCTCCTAAGCAGAATAATTAAAGCTTGAGGAAATCAGTTTTATACTCAGCACCACTCTTCATAGTTCTCATGGATTTGAATTCTTGTTCCTATTACTATCTCTCCAGACAGAGAACAGTTTGTAGTCTGGAGATGTTTAACAGAATAGTCCTTGCCTTTGTTTTTGAAAATATTATCACCAATGCAAACCAAGGCAAAAAGGAATGGTGGGCTTCAAGACAAAATTTATCTTGTTTTGGCCATTTTAATTTTCAAGGAAAAGAATATCTTAGAAATAAAATCTGTTAAAAAATTAAAATACAAAGAAACAAAGTGATAATAGCAAGTCTAGAAAGGAACAAAAAGTCTAAAGACATCAATAAGAGAAGATAAAATGAACAGAACCAGGAAAGCAATTTATACAAAAGCAAAATGTTTTTTTAATCTTCATTTTATTTTGTTTTTCTGTTAATAAGCATTCATTTTTTCCTTCCCAGCACTTCCCCCTTTTGAAAGCAAAACAAAAGCAGAAACAAAACCGGGATATCAAACATGCATACTCAAACCAAACTCATTCCCATATTGTCTCTGCCCATAAATGTATCTTTTTTTGTGGTGATAAAAATTTGCAATAAAGAGAAACTGAAGCCCATGATTTTAATTTTAAGCATGTTCAATTTGTTATCACAGCTAATGTTGCCAATGAACAATGATCAATGGCTTCTCAGTAAAAAATTAATCAAACATTCAGAGCAGGGATTTACGCAATTGATTCATAAAGTTTAATCAAACTAAACTAAAACTGTGATTGTTTTAAAGCAGGGTTTTACGGTGGATTTAAATTTTATTAAATCATGCTGACTTGCAAGATCCCAGTCTCAAGAATTTATAGCAATGGGGAAGACTGACTTGAACCACGCACGTCCTTTGGAAAGTCTCATACCAGATACCACTTGACAACAGAGACACCCAGTACTAGGCAAATTATCTCCTGACCAGATTGATTCATCTACCACTTGTTTTCCTTATTTCCCTCCCTCCCATATTGTAGCCTTTCATATTCAGGATTCTAAACATATACAACCTATTACAGAAACTCATACAATTAACTCCATAGACATGAATTTAGTGATTAATTAAAATTCATAACTGTTTTTTATTCTAAATTACATTTTCTACATTTTTAATTCATCACCTATTTTAAGGAGGTATCTGCTCAGTCAATTGTACTCTGAAATCAAAGTTGGTCATTGCATTGGTCATATTTTTAAATGTAAAAAATTATTTGTCCTCAAAATGTTGCTGTTAATGTATAAATTATTTTCCTGGTCCTGCTTTCTTCACTGTACATAAATTGATATCACTCAAGAATTCTTAAGTTTCTCTGAAAGTAGCTTTCATCAGAGCAGATTAGGATTATGCTTTATTTATATATAATTGTTCAGCTCCTATCCAATTGAGGAATACATTGATATTTTTGGCCTCCTGTCCCCCACTTTAAAAAAAAAAGTGTTTCTTATTTTTATTTTTATATTCATGGGTCCTTTTTCTCATTTTTGATCTCTTTCACATATAGGCTTAATGTGTCACTTGGTGAAAGGTATTCATGATTTAAGTATATACATATACAAAGTATACTTTGGGGCATAAGTCTGAAATTGCTCTCCATAATTGTTAAGACTAATTCATAATTCAACCAACGATACATTAATATAAGTATTTCTACATTTTCTCCTCCAGAATTTTTTTCTTTTTTATCTTTTCCCATGTAGTGGTTATAAGATACAACCTCAGACATATTTCAGTTTTTCATTTCTCTAATTACTAATGACACAGGACATTTTCTACATGGCTGTAACTTGTTTCCCTCCCCCCCACAATGGAAATTTATGTCATATATTTTTTTCTTTTAAAAAAAAAAATAGATCTAGAGGCGGAGCCAAGATGGCGGAGAAGGCACATGCGACTTTCTTTCTTTCTTTCTTTCTTTTTTTTTTTTATTTAATAGCCTTTTATTTACAGGATATATGCATGGGTAACTTTACAGCATTAACAATTGCCAAACCTCTTGTTCCAATTTTTCACCTCTTACCTCCCAAACCCTCCCCCAGATGGCAGGATGACCAGTATATGTTAAGTACATTAAAATATAAATTAGATACACAATAAGTATACATGACCAAAACGTTATTTTGCTGTACAAAAAGAATCAGACTCTGAAATATTGTACAATTAGCTTGTGAAGGAAATAAAAAATGCAGGTGGGCATAAATATAGGGATTGGGAATTCAATGTAATGTTTTTTTTTTTTTTTTTTTTTAATTTAATAGCCTTTTATTTACAGGATTTATACATGGGTAACTTTACAGCATTAACAATTGCCAAACCTCTTGTTCCAATTTTCACCTCTTACCCCCCACCCTCCCTAGATGTCAGGATGACCAGTAGATGTTAAATATATTAAAATATAACTTAGATACACAATAAGTATACATGACCAGAACATTATTTTGCTGTACAAAAAGAATCAGACTCTGAATTATTGTACAATTAGCTTGTGAAGGAAATCAAAAATGCATATGTGCATGCGACAGGAGCTCGCCCACCCCTCGAGCGACTTGGAGCTCTAGATTCCTGGAGCTGAGAGTTAAGGTACCCAGCACCGGAGCCCTCACCGGTGCGTGACTGGACTATTGCATCTGCGTGAGCCCGGAGTCTCACAAACATACGCACAGTTCAGATCCCCTCTTGCGGTTACCAGGGTTCCAGTCCTCTCTAGGGCTAAATCAGTTATAACTGCTGGGAGCTCAGAGGTCTTAAAACTTCTGTCCTCTACTTACTGACATTTCCCCTTTTTTTTCCCTTTTACTTTCCCTTTAATTCTCATTTTAATTCCCCTTCAATTTCCCCTTTAATTCCCCTCGGAACAGTCTGAGGGGCCGGGAGAGAACTCTCCTGGGAGTTCTCCCTCCCGACCCTAAAGCCTGCTTCCAGGATGAAGAAGATTTTTGATTTCGGCAAGAAAGAGCAGTTTCCACCTGGCCCGTCCATCAAGCTGCCGAATTTCTTTGGGGACCAAACGTCCAACTATATCCCAGGATATGTGATCCAGAACAAGGACCTCGGGAAGATCCATCAGGCTGCATTGTTAGGGGATGTGTTCAAAGTGCAGCATCTGCTGCTGCTCGGAAAAAACGGTGTAAACGATGTAGATAGAAAGAAGCGGTAAGAGCAAAAGTTGGGGGAGGAGGAGAGAAGGAGAAGGCCCCACCCCAGGAGCCCACGACATCCCCCGTCCCCCAATCCCTCCACTTGAGTCCGTGTCCCCCACCCTCATTTATCCCCGGGAAATCAAACCCCCTCAGCACCTGGGACAGGGTCAGGGTCAGGTTTTGCTTCCTAGAGATTGGATAGCAAGTCCCAAAAGCTGGCGACACCACCTTCCTCCTGCCTGTCCATTTTTAATGAATTGGAAATGTCTTCCTTTGGCTTTTAGCCAGGGTCCAACTGGCATATTCTTAATCAGTAGCAACATGGGAGCAAATACTAATCTTTGCTGCTGAAATGTTGACCTTTCTAAAACGACTGTGATTAACTATCCATAAGGCTATGTGAGGGATTTTCTTGGCAAAGTTACTGGAATGGTTTGCCATTTCCTTCTTCAACTCATTTTGATAGATGAGGAAATGGAGGCAAACAGGGTTAAACAACCTGCCCAGGATCACACAACTGTAAATAATTGACATCAGATTTGAACTCAGGAAGATGTCTTCCTGACTCCAAGCCCAGAAGTCTTATTCATTGTGCCACTTAAATGCCCCAATATGGACATAGTATGTGAAGAGTAAAAATTTCCATTTCATTTTCTCTAGAGATCTATCATATTTAATTTTTCTAGTATTCTATTTACCTCTTTGACTTCTTTCTTATTTATTTTGTGGTTTGATTTATCTAATTCTGAGAGTGCAAGGTTGAGATCTTCCACTATTATAGTTTTGCTGTCTATTTCTTCTTGCAGCTCTCTTAATTTCTCTTTTAAGAATTTAGATGCTACACCACTTGATGCATATATGTTTAATATTGCTATTGCTTCATTATCTATGCTACCCTTTAGCAAGATATAGTGCCCTTCCTTATCTCTTTTAATTAGATCAATTTTTGTGTTTGCTTGATATGAGATCAGGATGGCTACCCCTGCTTTTTTGACTTCACCTGAAGCATAGTAGATTTTGCTCCAACCTTTTATCTTTACTTGAAGAGTAAAATTTTCAAAGCCGACCACTACTGCTTTTATTAAGATCTATGTATCAGGCACAAGACTCACTACAGCTGATACAAAGGAATGGGGGAGCAGGGATTGCCCCTACATTCTAAAAGGTCAGTCAGGTAAGGGATTTAATCAAAAACGCAGCATCAAAAAGCAGAGGAATTGATATTTGGGAAGAGAACCAGGAAAGAGAGTAGTGTTTAAAAAAAAAAAAACGACTAGAGAGAAGGGACTATCAAAAAGAAAAAGGTTGCAGTTTGAAAGGCTTCAGAGAGGCAAAAAGAGAATTGAGAAAAGACAAATTAGATTTGGTATTTAAGGATCCATTAACATCTATGAAGAATTTAGAAGAAAGAACATGAATGTTAAAAGAAAATGACAGGAGAGGAAATGGAGACACCTCTTGTCAAGACCTCTCTCATGGCATTTAGCTACAAAAGACTGGAGAGATGTGGGATGATAGTGGGGATGGATTGATCAAGTAAAGTTTCTTTGGGGATTGGGGGAGAAGATATGGGCATGTTTGTAGGCAGCAGGGAAATAGCCAGGATGTAGTGAAAGACTGAAGATAAGTGAGAAGACAAATGATACAGGTAAGATAGAATGCTATCTCTTGTATAGTATATGTAGAAACATTTTCATTGGCAAGAAAAGGGCTACCTCTTCATGTGAGATAGGTGAAGGGAAAATATAGAAGGCATTTATACATGAATTAAGTGAGGAGGAGGGCAAAAGAGGGAGATTTCAGGAAATGGCATGGTTTTTCCCCCCAGTAAATATAAGCCAAAATTTTTAGCTGAAAAGGTGCAGCATAATGTGTACTATGGGAAATTTGAGAAGAGATGAAAAGGTTTGGAAGAGCTGTTGTGATAAGTAGCATAATGAATTGTTTAGGGAAGTATAATATGAAAGGACTGCCTTGGATCAGTTAGACCCCAATTGAGGTCATGTGACATAAATTTGCAGTGGCCCTAGTAAGCACAGTGTCATGATTTCCTCTAGTCTCGTTGACAGCATGTACATAGAAAGGCTGAGCCTTAGGACAGTGTTGGCAACACGATACATGAGCAATAGATGGAAAGGAAGGCAATGGAGGGTTAAACAACTATACTGAATGGTTCACCAAGGAGTCAAGAAGCAGAAAGGAGAAGAATGTAGCTAATGCAGGAGTGATGGCCTTGGATTAGAAATCATGGTCTGGCTGAAAAACAGAATTTTAAGTTTGCAAAGCAAAGGAAGAGATGGAACAACAATAGACTGTGATCAGATAAGAGAAACTTGACGGTTTGAAAGCATGGCAGTGCTGCATTTGTGGGTGGTCAGATGTAAAGGGTTGAAACAGTTAATGCACTGTGGTTAGACAACCAAACACTTAAAGCTAATTACTGATTGGACAATACTCTATAAGCATATGCTTGGAAAATGGTCCTTCCCACTATTCTGTGCTGGCTTGATAATTGGTGTATACAGAGAACTGTAGGAGGGTAGGGGGTGGAGTAAGCTAGCCAGGGTCACTTCTGGGTGGAAGACAAAGAGGAGACGTCGTGGAGATCCTTTGTCCATCCAATTCACTCCTACCCCTAAAGACCAAGAATAAAGACCAAGAACTTTTGCTTGTCCTGTTTCTGGCTGATTCTAAGATATCCAGGGTGCTGACTTGGTCTTCACAGTCAAAGGTCTATCTCTATCTGGCTGAAATAGGATGAAGTAGATCATATGAAATGAGGAAATGAAATGAGTATGTTTGAGGGAGTGATAACCTGTATATTGAAGTACAATGCTTTGGAAAAGAGAGATTGTAAGCTAACACATGGGTGCAAATACCTATGTATAAACTAGATACATACAAGCTGAAGTGGGAGTAGTGTCAGAGGGACAGCACTAGGTTTAAAGGAGGTGACTAAAGGCTTCTGATAGAAGGCAAAAGTTTTGCTGAAATCAGGAGGTGGAAGTGTGGAGCATCCCAGGCATGGAGACAGCAAGTAAACTTAGTGTCAGAAGATGGAGTGCTATGTGTGGGGAAATACTTATTAAAAGTTTACTATGTAACCGACACTCTGCTAAGATCTTGGAATTACAAACAATGGTCAAAGACGGGTCCTGCTGTCAGAGCACTTATGTTTCAATGGAGAAGATCACATGAAAATAGCTAAGTACAAACACGATACTCCATGAAGGATAAACTAGAAATAATCAACAGAGGAAGACATCAGTTTTAAGGCGGATTGGGAAAAGCTTCTTGTAGAAGTTAGCATTTTAGCCAGAGCTGAACAAGAAATGAAGGCAAGAGAAGAGAATTCCATGAGTGGGGGAGAGGGAGGGAGAGACATCTAGTAAAATACCTGGAGTCTGGAAGTAGAAGTGTCTTGTGCTAGGATGGGCAGTGTCTGCTCACTCCATCTTTACTCTGTCAGCCAAACCACTGGACACAACAGGCCAATCCATTGTACACAGTATAGAGTGGAAGGGAAACACTAGTAATCTTAGAAAATGCAGCTCAACCTATAACTTGCTCAAAGTATTTTTTTATGGATGACATATATTCAAAGGCTTATCATCTCTTCAATTTATTTTTCTTTAAATAATTTCTATAAGTATTTCTCCTACACTCCAACAATCCTAATTTTTTGAAAATAGGTTTTTTAATCTATATTTTAAAGTTAAGATTTTTAGCATGATTTCCATACAAAGAAGTAAAATAGGGATGAAGTTATGACTAATGTAAGGAGATTTTTTTTTCATGTTTAGTTTATAGAATCAGCTTCATTACTCTCTCAGCAGCTGTCCAATGAAAAGTGTAAGAGTTTCTCATGGAATGTAAACTGTTTAGGTAGTTTTATTGATAAGTGGGAATTCCCTTGACTTCAGGTCACTATCTTCTCTGCAGGTAGTATCTTCTCTGTAACTTTAAATTTTAGAAAATTGTGTTGATCAGTGAGAGGTTAACTGATTTGCCGAGGTCCTACATAGCCAGTGTATGTAATATGTAAGACCTAGTAGGTCTGCAAACTTCCAGGATCGTCTTCTGTCTACCTACTGTGCTGCCTCTCTTGATTTTATGAAACAATATATGCAAGAGACTATTTTACCATGAGTCATAAAAATTATACATAAGGAAGTTAAATTCCATATGTATTTTTCAAAAGACTTTTTTATTAAATACTGAAAATCTGTGGAATCCTGTCTGGAAATTTGATGGTTCAAAGTACGTTATTCATCTGTCCAAATTGAATTTTATATTGTTTAATTGGTGAAAATATGCAAGTAATTGTGTTCTTAGAAACAATGAAGCCTCGTCCTGATTTAAACTTATTTTTTCATGTCATTTCCAATATCAATCATTCATTAGCTTTCAAAATTAAAAAAGACTATATTTTGATTTTTTTCTTAATATTTTTCCTTATCCTAAAAGCCAAGAAATAAAGGTATTGGCATGGTACTTCTGCACATACAGCCATCCATCGATGTACCTGGCTTAACATTTACAAAGCCACAGTAGGTGTGGATAAGTGAGAACAGCCCTATAAGTTAAAGTAACAGAGGTATTGGCTCTCTGAAATGACAAGCAAAAGGCCTTCTTCTAATAGATATGCTGATGTGCAGTTGAATTACTTTCAGAATATATAGATAAAACAAATCTGTGTAGACAAAGTTTTTGATATGGTTATTAAGATTTATTTAAATATGGTAAGAATCATGGAAATGATAGCAAGTAACTCTTGGTTTAAAATGTTTCTTTTTCCTAAAACTAAAGAAAAACAAAAATCCTCTAGCCACACAATTATGACAATTCAAAGAAAATGTTAGTCACTTTTTTAAGGTTGAGATACTTTTAAATGTGTTTAGTAGTGATCAGAGAACCCATGCCAAATGAGCCTAAACAGAA
Source organism: Sarcophilus harrisii (assembly GCF_902635505.1). Classification (NCBI taxonomy): domain Eukaryota; kingdom Metazoa; phylum Chordata; class Mammalia; order Dasyuromorphia; family Dasyuridae; genus Sarcophilus; species Sarcophilus harrisii. Next base: position 115,823 of record NW_022290939.1, on the reverse strand, counting down.
TGTCACTAATTATCCACCAGTTTGAAGTTTAACTATATTTAATATGGATAATTACTTGAAATGATGAGCATTGCATTTCTAACCATCTGCTGCTTGTTAATTAATTGAAAACTGTCTCAGATTCTTCCCCTCTCCCCTCTACTTTTATGGTTATATTATCCCCTAAATTGCAGAGTAACTAGATTGCCCTCCCAACCTGGTGTCACTCAGTTAGTATGCTGGGTTATCAAGCATTTTTTCTTTTTTACCCTCTTTTCCTCTATTATGAGAATTTTTTGCTGCTTTGCTTCCTTTATTCCTCATTACTCAGTTACCTGCTTAAGCAATTTCACAAATATAAACACCTTTTAAAAATTCCATTACTCTTTCTGCCAACTCCTTCCCTGTAATATCATTTTATCCTGTCTTCCTTTAATTTTGCTTATCCCTTTTTTGAGTAAAACAAGGACTACATCTGGATTAAGAAAGATAAAATTAGTAGTGTAAACTGAATTAACAAATCTCACTTCTTAAAAAGTTCCCTTCATATTCTCAATAATAAAAGGCTTCATTTCATCTCCCCCTTTTCTAAACTTGAAAATCATTAGCAGTTAGCTTTTTTTAGATATGCAAATGTGTTATTTTTTCTGTTTTGTTTGATTATTGATTTAAGAACTCATTTATATTTTTGCTAAATACTAATTACTAGAAAGACCTGGATTCATATATACTTTCTAATTATATGACCCTGAGCAAATTTGTTTATCAGTTTCTTCAGTGTCTTCAAGTATGAGGATGCTAATAAGTACTTCCCAAAGATCAAAAGATAAAATATTTGTAAAATTCTGAACACAGTCTCTGAGACATAGTAGACGCATAATAGATGCGAGCTTTCCTTCTTATCAAGATACATCCAAGCATGTCACCATTGCAGCTAGCAGGATGGGGGAGGAAGAAATCTCTTTCCTTCTGACTATCTTAGACACTCTGGAAGAAGGCCAGAAGGAAAAGGCAAAAGGGGAGTTCTGAAAAACAAGAAAAAATGAAAATTTATATGAACATTCATTATTTCAGTAATACATGATTTTGTTGTTATGGATATTTCCTCCACCAACACATAACACAACTTCTTTACAACTTGGTGTAGAAGGTCAGCTATCAGCAGGAGGTTTTTCAATGAATAAAATGCTGGGCTTGGAGTCAGGTAGACTCATTTTTATGGAGTTCAAATCTGGTATCAGATACTAGCTGTGTGGCTCTGGGCAAGACTCTCAATCTTGTTTGCCTCAGTTTCATCATATGTAAAATGAGTTGGGGAAGGAAATGGTGAACTATTCTAGTATCTTTACCAAGAAAACTCAACATGAGGAGACAAAGAGTCGAACAGGACTGAGATGACTAAGCAACAAAGATGGACTTTGAAATATATCATCAATAAAAAGTTTATCCTCCCTTGACCAACCTGGTAATATCTTTATGATCTTAGTTAGATTGGTCCATGGACAACAGACATACCAGGCCCTTACTGCAAACCCTTTCCACCATGGCAGAAGTGCCAAAATGTTTACCTTGCTGGAACAGCCTGTGTCATCCTAGAGCCACTTCAACTATGCAATGCTGCATTTCAGTGAGTGTGTACATGTGCTTCTGCAAAGATACAATACACAAATATATAAAGGTTTTTTATGAGGCAGCTGCTTCACTAAATATTTTGTAGTTGCGGATGGAAAAAGTTATTAGACTTAACTACCAAGCAGGGTGAAGCCCACCTATACTCCCAGTTACAGGGAGGTTGAGGCTGGCAGATCTCTTGAGCTCATGAGTTCTGGGTTGTAGTGGGCCATGCCAGTAGTGTCTCTCCTCTATTTGGCTTTATTTAGTATGGGTAATCCCAAAGTACAAGGAGCCAGCAAGTTACCTCAGGAGAGGTGAAGCAGTCCAGGTCAGAACCTGAGCAAAATTCCCATGCTAATCTGTAGTGAAATCTACATCTACCTGCTAGATATTTCTCCTGCACTAGCGATTTAGTGTATCATATCCAGCAATGAGAGTTAATGCATATTTTGTATTTATTTAGGTGACATTAGTGTCCATTTATTTTGGAAATTATTTACAATTAGGTATAAGAATAATGCATTATTAATTTAATTAACCAATTAAAAATTATCCTAAAAATGGTACAATATTGATTGCTGTAATATATTATCAAAGAATCATATTGCTCTCTTATCTCTGTAGAACATGTCTTCATCTGGCCTGTGCTAATGGACATCCAGATGTTGTATCTCTCTTAATAGAGAGAAAATGTGACCTGAATTTGTTGGACACAGACCATCGAACACCTTTCATGAAGGTACGCATTAGTTAACCATGCTGTTCAAATGGATTTGGATTTCTGTCTTTGATTAAGAAAATCAAAAGTTAGTAAATAACTTATTTAAATATCACTAATTATGTTTGAATATATTCAATTTTACATTACATTATTACTTATTTGTATATATTATGCTGCGAGGGATGTAGAAGACCCTTACCCAAAATCATTACTCAGAGATCACTCAGTAGAAAGCAGAAAAGTTATTTATTAATAAATTCTCATGAGAATGAGCAATTCCACTGTGAGAAGGGAAAGAGAGAAAGCTCACAGTAGAAGGGCTAAAGATTTAGGAAAGATATACAGTTTTTATAGGTTTGGTTACAAAGGATTAAATCATAGGTTGGGGATCATTGAGAAATAGATGCCCTCTCCCCTAATTGAATGTTAAACTTTGGTGCCAAAGGCAGATTAGAACGGAATGCTTTGTTTCACTGATTCCAAGAGGAATCATCAATCATACCTTCAAACTTCAGATTACTGAGCTGATAGCATTTAATAATATAAATACTGATAACATTGAACAAGGATAAATGTCATCATTTCTGGTGAAGTAAATATATGTAGTTTTAAGTAAATATTGGCTTGCACACAACATACTTATGCAGGTCACAGAGACATAGAAATAATAAAATACAGAAAAAGAATTCATTCCTATAAATTCTTCACCTTATCTCTCTCTATTCCCCACAATGCTGACAGGCAATACAGTGTGAGGAGGAGGAGTGTGCAACTATCTTGCTTCAACATGGTGCAGACCCTAATATTGGGGATGGAAGCAACAATGCTCTTCACTATGTTTCCTATTTTCTGGGAATAGACCTAGCAGCAAAACTGCTTCACTATAAAGCTGATATTGAAGCAAAAAACAAGGTAGAAACAAATAATCTTGTATAATAGATTATCAGCTAAAAAATCAGTGTCCAATGTACATATTTAATAATTCATTTATTTATGCAAGCATTTTTTAATGAAAATAAAGTTATTCTGTAGTCAAAGTTCATTAGTCTTCAGAATTTTCTAATGTAGGATGCAGAGCAAGATGGAGAGTACACATGACACTGGAACAAGTTTCATTCACAGTGGAACTCCTAAGAAGGAAATTCCCTTCACTAATTTAGCTCAGCGCTTGCTCTATGTTTTAATCTTACAGTATGGATTCTTCCACTGGGATTCATTAACTTTAAAAAGACTACATTACTTTTATGCTCATTTCAATGTAATTGGTTTTGTTTATTTTCTATGTATTTTAGTCATTTAAAAACATTCTAAAAAGAGAGTCCATGACAAAGAAAAAGTTAAGAAACCCAATGTTAGGGAGAGTCCTGGAGTACTGCAGGGTCACCCAGTCAGCATATGAGTGTCAGCTGAAGGCCCTGAATCTAGGTCTCACTGACTTTGTTACTAGTTAGCTGACTATTCTGTCACATCCATCTCTCCAGAATCTTCTTTGCATGATATATTAGGTCTGCTCCCCAGAATAAACTAGTACTACCAGATATTATCTACAATGCTTTTCTATATTTAGAACTTTGCAATGTGAATTTGTCATGAAGAAATGCCATAATCTATTTTAGGAAAAACCTTTTGAAATTTGTTCCTGCTAAATCTAACTACCCAGAGACAGAATTTTCACAGGAAAAAATTAAATACATGTTTTCCTTATCCTAATGACTACACATTTTTCCTTCTAGAACTGCTGAATGACTCCTGATTTTTTAAGTAAAGGCTTAATTCTTTGTCATTGCCACTTGGGAGAGGAAAAACAAGGAATATATTAGGAGGGTGGTAAGAGAGGGAAAATGCTAGGTGACTGATTTTCTTCCAGGTTTCACTTACTCAGGGCAAGACTTTTTAAAATTGTTTTATTTTCTGTTGTTGTTGTTGTTGTTGAGTTTGTTTGTATCTGAGGAGAATGGGTAAAAATAACTAGTCTGCTTCAAACCCAGCCAGGATATAGCTTTACCTTAATAGAGTTTTGAGGAAATAAGTTTGGAAATAAATTGGACAATAATCTGGCAAGAAAGGAAGATACTCATGAAATAATATGAACTGATCTTTTATAAATTCTGAATTTCTATCTTCTAATTACATATTAATAGCTAGAAAGAATCCAAAAGATATCTAATTTCATTTTATCATTTTACATATAAGGAAACTTATGGCCCAGAGAGCTAAAATAATTTGCTTTGTGATCACATAGGCATTAACTAATAGAAATAAGATTTATGCTTTAGTCTTCTCACTCCAATGTTCCATTGTGCCATGCTTTCTTTTTTTTTTTTTTTAAATTTAATAGCCTTTTATTTACAGGATATATACATGGGTAACTTTTACAGCATTAACAATTGCCAAACATCTTGTTCCAATTTTTCACCTCTTACCCCCACCCCTCCCTAAATGGCAGGATGACCAGTAGATGTTAAATATATTAAAATATAACTTAGATACATTAATAAGTATACATGACCAAAACATTATTTTGCTGTACAAAAAGAATCAGACTCTGAATTATTGTACAATTAGCTTGTGAAGGAAATCAAAAATGCAGGTGTGTATAAATATAGGGATTGGGAATTCAATGTAATGGTTTTTAGTCATCTCCCAGAGTTCTTTTTCTGGTATAGCTAGTTCAGTTCATTACTGCTCCATTAGAAATGATTTGGTTGATCTCGTTGCTGAGGATGGCCTGATCCATCAGAACTGGTCATCATCTAGTATTGTTGTTGAAGTATATAATGATCTCCTGGTCCTGCTCATTTCACTCAGCATCAGTTCGTGTAAGTCTCTCCAGGCCTTTCTGAAATCATCCTGTTGGTCATTTCTTACAGAATGGTAATATTCCATAATTTTCATATACCACAATTTATTCAGCCATTCTCCAACTGATGGACATCCATTCAGTTTCCAGTTTCTAGCCACTACAAAAAGGGCTGCCACAAACATTCGTGCACATACAGGTCCCTTTCCTTCTTTATAATCTCTTTGGGATATAATCCCAGTAGTAACACTGTTGGATCAAAGGGTATGCACAGTTTGATAACTTTTTGAGCATAGTTCCAAACTACTCTCAAAATGGTTGGATTCGTTCACACTCCACCAACAATGCATCAATGTCCTAGTTTTCCCCTCCAACAATCATCATTATTTTTTCCTGTCATCTTAGCCAATCTGACAGGTGTGTAGTGGTATCTTAGAGTTGTCTTAATTTGCATTTCTCTGATTAATAATGACTTGGAGCATCTTTTTTCATATGACTAGAAATAGTTTCAATTTCTTCATCTGAGAATTGTCTGTTCATATCCTTTGACCATTTTTCAATTGGAGAATGGCTTGATTTTTTATAAATTAGAGTTAATTTTCTATATATTTTGGAAATGAGGCCTTTATCAGAACCTTTGACTGTAAAAATATTTTCCCAGTTTATTGCTTCCCTTCTAATCTTGTCTGCATTAGTTTTGTTTGTACAAAACTTTTCAGTTTGGTAGAATCGAAATTTTCTATTTTGTGATCAGTAATGATCTCTAGTTCTGCTTTGGTCATAAAGACCTTCCCTTCCACAGGTCTGAGAGGTAAACTATCCTATGTTCCTCTAATTTATTAATAATTTCATTCTTTATGCCTAGGTCATGAACCCATTTTGACCTTATCTTGGTGTACGGTGTTAAGTATGGATCAATGCCTAGTTTCTGCCATATTAGTTTCCAATTTTCCCAGCAATTTTTATCAAACAGTAAGTTCTTATCCCAAAAGCTGGGATCTTTGAGTTTGTCAAAGACTAGGTTGCTATATTTGTTGACTGTTTTATCCCTTGAACCCAATCTATTCCACTGATCAACTAATCTATTCCTTAGCCAATACCAAATAGTTTTGGTAACTGCTGCTCTATAATATAATTTTAGATCTGGTACAGCTAAGCCACCATCATTTGATTTTTTTTCATTAATTCCCTTGAAATTCTTGACCTTTTGTTTTTCCATATGAACTTTGTTGTTATTTTTTCTACGTCATTAAGTGCCATGTTTTCTTATCACTTCATGGGCAAATTCACAAGACGTTCATATAATGTCATAAATTGAATTACAGTAAATATAGTAAGCTTACTTAATATAACAACATCTTTCTTGTAACTTTGCAGGAAGGCCTTACGCCACTGTTTTTTGCAGTTAGAGGAAAGAACTGTGAAATGGCAGAATTTCTCCTAAAGAATGGAGCAAATGTTAATGCCTTGGATGGCTCTAAAAGGTACAGTAATAAAAGCTTTAAAATACAAAAACAACATTTCTAGAAGAATACAAACAACTTAAATCTTGGAACATTTAGTGAACAACAATAATTGAAATTGAATATCATTGCAAAGGGGTGAAAAATGTCAATACACATTAGCTATGGAAAGAAAAAAATCCCTATTTATGACTGTGTAAGAGAAAAAACGGTTCATATTATTGGTGATTGTTATTTTCATTTTTCTTTATTGATTTTGAATTAGTTGAGATTATCCCATAGAAGTTTTGAACTTTCATAATTCAGTTGATTCTCTAATAATCTTAATATCATCCATGAGGATTGTAGCATATATTTTCTGTTCCATGTTTCAATTTCCCTTAAGAATATGCACATTGATAAATGCAAATAAAGGAATTATATGATAAAATACTTTGATGGACCCTTGATCTTATCATTATGACTACTCTTGCCACTGATTCAGATATTCATCCTTCTATCCAATCTCATCCCACCGGACTTTTGTCATAAAGGATCCAGGAAACACACTGAATCGTTCCCTTGTTTCTTTTAATACTTGAGAAACAGTGCAAGCTTTCATTTTCAATACAAGATTAGCCTACCTCTTTTTCTTTTCTTTTTTTTTCTTTGCCATCACTTACTACATCAAAGTCATCAAAATCTTCTATGTATACTCACCATATATATGTCCATAGATTTTTGGGATTCTCTACAATTTTGATTCGTAAGAGATGTGTTTGTGTTTTGGATTTTAAAAATCTACTGTGGTCAAAGATTATTCCTGAAAAATATTGGTGTTTATAAAATAAGCTTTTGTGGCAGTGTGATCATTAGAGAAGGGTTGTGTAGTTTCTCAAATGAGATCCTTTGGATCTCCTTTTCCCAATAATGCTGAGACCAGTTCATTGTTGTTGTTCAATATTCATGCAAGCTAAATACATTTACAAAGATATAGGTATACCAACTAGTTGGAGCTGTTCAGCAAACTACACGGAATCTGGAAAATTTAATTTTTCAGTATGGATTCTTTGATCAATCTCTTTATACTAAATGTGAGCCTTTTTCATGTTTAAAGGCTTGATTGACACAGTAAAATATCATCTCCAAATTGGAAAATTTGGAAATCCTTTCCATCATATACAATCTATTCTATTTGGACTCTGTACAGAGCATCCTACATAGCACTGGTTACTTTCTTTGATATTTTCTTTTCATTTATGCCCTTGATATTCTTAATGTTTTGTTCTAGCAGAGGATTTTTGTTTTTGTTTTGTTTGTTTTTCCTAGCTCTGTCAAATCATTTTTTTTTTTGATAGTTGATTTCTATGGCACTGAAGAAGTAAATTAATGTAGGTAAAATGATCATTTTTAATTATATTGACTGGTCCTACCCATAAGCAATAATAGTAATTGCTCATGGGTAAAACCTGCCAATATAAAATTTTGCATGTTTGTGTCAAAAATGTTTTGTAATTATATTCAGAAAGTTCCTAGGTTTGTTTTGGCAGTAGACTCCTGAAATTTTATATTGTTTATAGTTATTTGGGATGGAATTTTTCTTTCTACCTATTACTTCTGGGCTTTGTTGAGCATATAAAGAAATGCAAATGATTTATGTGGGTTTATCTACAACTCTACCAACGTTGTTAATTATTTCATATATTGTGAAGTACAGACTAGTTACTTAGAGGGCCTCTGGGTCAGCCAGAGTTAGGATAAATTAAAATCCTTGATCTTTAGGGGGAGAAGTGAAGGAAACAGACAAACTGACATGAGGCTCCTAGATTCTCAAGTGTACAGCCCCCAGCCTCTCTCCTCCTTGTCATGCTGCAAAGTGATTCTGACCTCTGTCCCTCCATTCTCCAATCCTTGCTTATGATTATCTCAACACCAAAACATTCAGCAAGCATCCAACAGCTAGAAGAGCCATTTATGGAAACATATGCTAATAGAGTCATTGTCTCACATCAAATAGGTAATTAGCCTTAAGTTCTTGGTTGTCTGATTCAAGCAATACTTTTGTGGAGTTTCAGCCCTCTACAATATAGTTTTAGTTGATTTAGGTTTCTCTAAGTATACAATTATGCATAATCTTCAAAGAGTGATCCTTTTGTTTCCTTATTGCCTGTTCTAATTTCTTCTATTTTTCTTCTTTTATTGCTGTAGCTAACATTTGTAGTACTATGTCAAAAAATTGTGGTGACAATGGACATCCTGGCTTCACCCCTGATTTTACTGGGAAGTTTTTGAGATTATCTCCATTACAGATATTGTTTGTTGTTGATGTTAGATAGATGCTCATTATCATTTTAAAGAATGTTGGCTGTTTTTATTCTCTTTAATGTTTTGAATAGGAATGGGTGCTGTATTTTATGAGAAACTTTTTAAAGACCATTACATTGAATTCCCAATCCCTATATTTATGCCCACCTGCATTTTTGATTTCCTTCACAAGCTAATTGTACAATATTTCAGAGTCCGATTCTTTTTGTACAGCAAAATAATGGTTTGGTCATGTATACTTATTGTGTATCTAATTTATATTTTAATATATTTAACATCTACTGGTCATCCTGCATCTGGGGGAGGGGGTGGGGGGGTAAGAGGTGAAAAATTGGAACAAGTGGTTTGGCAATTCTTAATGCTGTAAAGTTACCCATACATATAACCTGTAAATAAAAGGCTATTAATAAAAAAAATGAATTTAAAAAAATTAAAAAAAAACTTTTTAAAGCATCTTTTGAGATAATCATATGATTTCTGTTGCTTTTGTTTTTGATACAGACAATTCTATTGATATTTTCCCTAATATTGATCCAAACTTGCATTCCTGGTATAAAGTCGACCTAGCCATAGTGTATAATCCTTGTCATACATTGCTGCAATCTCTTTGTTCTTATATTTGAATTGAAGTTTTTGCATTGCTATTCCTTTGGGAAAATAATCTATAATTTTCTTTCTTTGTCTAGGCCTTACTGATTTAGGCATAGTACCATACTTGTGGCATAAAAAGGAATAGTAGAACTCTTTCTTTGTTTATTTTCCCAAATGATTTATATAGTATTAGAATTAAGTTTTCTTTGAATGTTTATTAGAATTCCAGAGTGAACCCATCTGGCACTGTGGATTATTTTTCTTAAGGGGTTCAATAATGGCTTGTTAAATTTCTTCTTCTAAGATACATTTATTTAATCAGGCATCCTATTTCCTGATTTATTAATCTGGGAATATTTCCTAAATTTATTGATTTCCTTATATTGTGAGATTTACTGGCAGAGAATTGGGCACTATATTTCCTAATGATTGTTTTAATTTCTTCATTGGTGATAATTTCACTCTTGTTTTTTGATAGTGGTCATTTAGTTTTCACCATGTTTTAAAAATCAAATTAACTAATGACTTGTATCATTGATTTTTCATTAAAGCAGCTATTAGATTTATTAGTCTATAACTCCCTTTATATGTTTTTGTTTTCTTTAAATATTTTCAAACTCACATTTGATTGTGAGGATTTTCAATTTGGTACTCAGTTGGGGATTTTTAAATTCATTATCTTACTAGGTTTTTTGTTTTGCTTTGTTTTGATATATTTTCTATTTGTTTTTAGTTTCATGCCCAATTCATTGATCTGTTCTTTTTGTATTTCACTTATATAAGAATTTAGGGAAGCACATTTTATCCTAAATACTATTTTGGCTGCATCTCATACATTTTGGTATGTTATCTCATCACTATCATTCTCTTTTACGTGGATTTATTTTATATCCTACAATTTTGCTAAAGTTGTTAATTCTTGCTAGTGTTTTTAGTTGATTCTTTAAATATGCCATTTCATCTGCAAAAAGTGCTAGTTTTGTTTTCTCATCACCTACTTTTAATTCCTTCAATTTCTTTTTGTTCTCCTATGATAAAGCTAACATTTCTAATACAATATTAAATAGTAGTGGTGAAAAGGGGCAACCTCATATCACCTCTAATCTTATTGGGAATGTTTCTATCTTTTCCCCATTCTACATAATGCTTGATGATAGTTTTCAATAGATGGTATTTATCATTTTAAGGACAATTTATTTCTGTGCTCTCTTGTTATTGTTTTTTGGTATAGGAATGGGTATCGTATTTTGTTACAATGCTTTTTTCCTGTGTCTGTTGAGATAATCATATAATTTCTGTTAGTTTGATTGTTGAAATAATCAATAATGCTGATAGTTTTTTCTGATATTGAGTCAGCTTTGTAATTCTGGTATTAATACTACTTGGTCATTTTGTATTATTCTGACAATAATAGGATTATAGGAACTCTGTGATAAGTTCCTATAATCTCTTTTTTAAAAAATTCATTTATTTATAATTATTCTGCAGTTACATTTCAAATAATTTTTTACATTTGTTTTCTAAAGGTTTGAGCTCCAGATTCTCTCCTTGGAGTCTTCCCACAGCTCCCTTTAAGAAATCACATGTGAAGTTATGCAATATGTTTTTTTTTAACAATTATAATTTTTTATTGACACTACCCATGCCTGGGTAATTTCTTACATTATCCCTCGCATTCACTTATGTTCTGACATTTCCCCTCCATCCCTCTACCCCCTCCCCCAGATGGCAAGCAGTTCTATACATGTTAAATATGTCACAGTATATCCTAGATACAATATATGTGTGTAGAACTGAACAGTTCTCTTGTTATGCAATATGTTTTCATAAAAGTTATGTTGAGAGAGAAAGCAGAGATCTTCCATCAAGAAAAATAAAGTTAAAAAGACAGAAAGACAGGGAGGGAGGGAAAGAAGGTGAGAGAGAAAGACAGGGAGGGACAGAGGGAAGAAGAGAGCAGGCAGGGAGGGAGGGAGGCAGAGAGATGGAGAGGAAGAGGGAGAAAAAGAAGAAATACTGCTGAGAATAGCAGTCATTTAAAATAGGTCATTTCAAAATATTGCTATTAATTTGTATACACTTCCTTTCACTTTGCTTGAATTCATGGAGGGCTTTCCAGTTTTTTTCTAAGCCCAACATTTTACAAAAAATAATATTCCATGACAATCACATACCATAATTTATTCAGCCATTTCCCATTGGTGGGCTTCTCCTTGATTTCCATTTTTTTTCTCCTGACAAAAGAGCTCCTACAAATATTTTTGTACTTATAGGTGTGTTTACTTAAAAAAAAATCTCTTTTGATATTTATAGCTAGCAATGGTGTTGTTAGGTCAAAGGATATGCCTGAATTTATAGCTCTTTGGGCATAGATCGTATCTTCTGATCATTTATCTTTGGGGCATAACTCTTATTATTGTTTAAAAATTGACTCAGTTCCCTCTATGTTTGAGAATTGAGGCATTATCAGTGAAACTTGCTACAAATTTCTGTTTACAACTACTGCACTCACCATATTCCCTCCTTTATTTTATTCTCTCTCCTTTCACCCTAACACTAACAAAAATGTTTTGCTATTGACCAAACTTCCCCCAATATGCTCCCTTCATTTATCACCCTTTCCTCTTCCCATATCCCATTCCCCTCCTATTTTCCTGCAGAGTAATATATATTTCCACACCCTTATATAATGTGCACATTATTTCCATTTTTGAGCCAATTCTAATGAAAGTAAGTTTCATTGATTTCTCCTTCCTCCCCCTTTTCCTTGTAGTAGTATACAAACTTTTTGGCCTCTTTTTATGGCAGTTAATTTATACCATTCCGCTTTTCCCTTTCTTTTTCTTCTAGCACATTCCTCTCTTATTCCATAATTTCATCATTTTTTCTGCTTTGTTTTATTATTTTCCCCAGCTACATTAAAAAAAGTTTCTTACATTTGCTTTTACTGTTTTTGAGTTTGAGATTTTTTCCCTTATTTCCTCCCACAATTAAGAAACCACTTGTGAAGTTAAGCAAATTATTTCCATAAAAGTCAAATTCTGGGAAAATAAACATCGATGTCCTAACCCAATGAAAGTAAAAACCCTCAAGAAAAATTAAGTTAAAAAAAAGAAAGAGGAATATCCTTGCAGGATAAGATATTGCTAATACTCTTATTGAGTATTATACTTCTACATACTCTTATTATGTTTTTTTTCTTTCTTTGAGCCAATTCTGATGAGAGTTAAGGTTCATACTCTTCCCCTGTCCTCTCCCTTTGCCCCTTCATTGTAAATATTTGACCCCTTTTTATGACATATAATTTGCACCATTCCACTTCTTTATCTTCTCCCCAGTACATTTCTCTCACCCTTAATTTCATTATTTTAAAAAGATATTATTTCTTTGTATTCAACTCACATTTGTGTCCTTTGTTTATATATACTTCAGCTAACAGTCATAATAATGAGAAAATTTTAGGAATGCAAACAGACCTTATGATATTACTTTCCTCATTATCTCCTTATGCTTCTGCAAAATGCCATATTTGAAAATTAGATTTTCCATTCAACTCTGATCTTTTCATCACAAATGTCTGATAATCTTCTATTTCATTCTATGAGGATGATACTGAATTTTGCTGGGCAGGTGTTTTGGTTGCAATGCTAGGTAGTTCCATTGCTTTCAGTAATATTATGCCATGCCTTCTGGTCCTTTAATGTAGAAGCTACTAAATCTTGGGTTATCCTGACTATGGCTACACTATAACTGAATTGTTTCTTCCTGTATGTTTGCAAGATTTTCTTCTTGACCTGGGAGTTGCAGATTTTGACTAAAATATTTCTGTGAGTTTTCATTTAGGGATCTCTTCCAAGAGGTAATTGGCTGCTAAAAATCTTGTGTTATTCTAACTGTGGCTCCACTATAACTGAATTGTTTCTTTCTGTCTGCTTGCAGCATTTTCTCCTTCATTTGATAATTAGCCTAATTCTGGAAATTAGCTACAATACTCCTTTCCATTTTCATTTTGGGGGACTCTTTTCAGGAAGTGATGAGTGGATTTTTCCAATGATTTATTTTACCATAGGTTCTAGGGTATAAAAGCAGTTTTCCTCAATGATTTTTTGAAAGGTCTTATCCAGGCTCTTTTTTTCAAGTAGTCTGGTAATTTTCAGATTGATTCTCCTGTATTTTTTTTTTCCACTGAGGAATTTTATGTTTTCTTCTATTTTCTTTTCTTTTTTTTTCTTTTATGATCGAGTTTTTGTGGTTGAATGGAGGGTTTTTTTTTAATTGACTATTTTTTAAAGGATTGTTTTCTTTTTTTCAATTTTGCCAATTTTATATTTTAAGAAATTGTTTTCTTCAATATGTTTTTTTTCCAGTTCTCAAATTTTATTTTTTAAGGAGTTGTTTTCTTTTTTTTTAAATAGCTTTTTATTTACAAACATAAGCATGGGTAATATTTTCACCATTGACCCTTGAAAACTTTCTGTTCCAACTTTTCCCCTCCTTCCCCCACCTTCTCCCTAGATGGCAGGTAGTCCGATACATGTTAAACATGTTAAAAGTATGTTAAATTCAATATATGTATACATATTTATACAGTTATCTTGTTGCATAAGAAAAATCAGATCTAGAAAGAAAGAAAAATCTGAGAAGGAAAACAAAAATGCAAGCAAACAATAACAGAAAGAGTGTTGTAGTGCCCACTCAGTTTCTCTCTCTGGGTGTAGCTGATTCTCTTCATTACTGAACAATTGGAACTGGTTTGAATCATCTCATTGCTGAAGAGAACCACGTCCATCAGAGTTGATCATCATATAATTTTCTTGTTGCCGTGTATAATGATCTCCTACTCTGCTTATTTCAGTTTGATAACTTTTTAAGCATAGTTCCAAACTGCTTTCCAGAATGGTTGGGTTTGTTCACAATTCTACCAACAATGTATCAGTGTCCCAGTTTTCCCACATCTGTTCAGACATTCGTTATTACCTTTTCCTGTCATCCTAGCCAATCTGAGAGGTATGTAGTGGTATCTTAGAGTTGTCTTAATTTGCATTTCTCTGACCAATAATTATTTGGAGCACCTTTTCATATGACTAGAAATTGTTTCAATTGCTTCATTTGAAAATTGTCCATTTATATCCTTTGACCATTTATCAGTTGGAAAATGGCTTGAATTCTTGTACTTTTGAGTCAGTTCTCTTTATATTTTGGAAATGAGGCCTTTATCAGAAACATTGAATGTAAAAATGTTTCCCCCATTTATTGCTTCCTTCTAATCTTGTCTGCATTAGGTTTGTTTTACAAAACATTTTTAGCTTAATATAATCAAAATTTTTATTCTGTGATTAATAATGATCTCTAGTTCATCTTTGGTCACAAATTCCTTCCTCCTTTACAGGTGTGAGAGGTAAACTATCCTATGTTCTTCTAATTTATTTATAATTTCATGTATATGTCTAGATCATGAACCCATTTTGATCTTTTCTTGCTATACAGTGTCAAGTGTGGATCAATGCCTAGTTTCTACCACACCGTTTCCAATTTTCCAAGCAGTTTTTGTCAAATAGTAGAATTCTTATCTCAAAAGCTGGGGTCTTTGGGTTTGTCAAACACCAGATTACTATAGTCGTTGTCTATTTTGTCCAGTGAACCTAACCTGTTCTGTTGGAATACACGGGAGCCACCTGACAATGGCTGCTGGAGTTCCAACCCACCCTTGTAGAATGGATTTGCTCTTGTGAGAGGATGCTACAAGGAGACTGAGTTGCTATTCTCTGATCTCTCTAAGAAGCCATTGCATTGTATGACCTCTCTCCTTGTCCCTCTGCCTCCAATTTGTCTCATTCCTAGTCCACAACACCTGTGTCAGAAAAAGTTGGCCTGCAACTCCTTCAGATGTTATGAGTCACAGCTATGGAGGCTCTTGAAGAATTGACCTGTTTCTTAACACAATTCCACTGATCACCGAATCTATTTCTTAGGCAGTACCAAATGGTTTTGATGAAGCTGCTTTATAATACAATTGTAGATCTGGTACAGTTTCATTTAATTTTCTTTTTCATTAGTTCCCTTGAAATTCTTGACCTTTTGTTCTTCCAGATGAATTTTGTTGGTATTTTTTCTTGCTCGGTAAAATAGTTTTTTGGGAGCTTGATTGGTAAAGCACTAAATAAACAGATTCGTTTAGGTATTATTGTCATCTTTATTATATTCACTAGGCTCATCAAAGAGTACTTCAGATATTTCAATTGTTTAGATCTGATTTTATTTGTGTGGAAAGTGTTTTGTAGTTTTGCTCATGTAGTTCCTGACTTTCCCTTGGCAGGTAAATCTCAAATATTTTATAGTATCAACAGTTATTTTAAATGGAATTTCTCTTTGTATCTCTTGCTATTGAATTTTGTTAGTGATGTATAAAAATGCTGAGGATTTATGTGGATTTATTTTGTATCCTGCAACTTTGCTAAAGTTGTGGATTATTTCTAATACCTTTTAGTAGATTGTTTGGGGTTCTCTAAGTATACCATCATATCATCTGCAAAGAATGATAATTTTGTTTCCTCATTACCTCTAATTCCTTTAATCTCTTTTTCATCTCTTATTGCCAAAGCTAGCATTTGTAATACAATATTGAATAGTAATGATGATAGTGGGCAAACTTGTTTCATTCCTGATTTTACTAGGAATGGTTCCACTTTATTCCCATTACACATGATGCTTACTGATGTTTTTAAATAGATGCTACTGACTATTTTAAGGAAAAGTCCATTTATTGCTATACTCTCTAGTGTTTTTAATAGGAATGGATGTTGGATTTTATCAAAAGCTTTTTTTCCATGTCTTGAGATGATCATATGGTTTTTGTTAATTTGGTTATTGATATAGTCAATTATGCTATTACTTTTCCTTTTTATTATCTCAACTATTTCTTTTTTTTTTTTTTTACTATAGCTTTTTATTTATAAAATATATGCATGGGCAATTTTTCAGCATTGACAATTGCAAAACCTTTTCTTCCAATTTTTCCCCTTCTTCCCTCCACCCTGTCCTCCAGATGGCAGGTAGACCACTACCTGGTAAATATATTAAAGTATATGTTAAATTCAATATATGTATCCATACAGTTATTTTGCTGCACAAGAAGGATCGGACTTTGAAGTAATATACAATTAACTTGTGAAAGAAATAAAAAATGCAGGTGGACACAAATAGAAGGATTGGGAATGCTATGCAGTGATTCACTCTCATTATCCAGAATTCTTTAACTGGGTGTAGCTGGTTCTATTCATTACTGAACAATTGGAACTGATGGGGTTTATCTCATTGTTGAAGATGGCCACGTCCATCAGAATTGATCATCATATAGTATTGTTGTTGAAGTATATAATGATCTCCTGGTCTTGCTCATTTCACTCAGCATCAGTTCATGTAAGTCTCTCCAGGCCTTTTTGAAATCATTTTATTGGTCATTTCTAACAGAACAATAATATTCCTTAACATTCATATACCATAATATATTCAGCCATTCTCCAATTGATGTGCATCCAATCAATTTCCAGTTTCTAGCCACTACAAAAAGATTGCCACAAATATTCTTGCACGTACAGGCCTGCTTCCCTTCTTTAAGATTTTTTTGGGATATGAGCCCAGTAGTTACACTGCTTGATCAAAGGGTATGCACAATTTGATAACTTTTTGAGCATAGTTCCAAATTGCTCTCCAGATTGGCTGGATATATTCACAATTCCAACAACAATGTATCAGTGTCCCAGTTTTTCTTCATCCCCTCCAACATTCATCATTATCTTTCCCTGTCATCCTAGTCAATCTGTCAGGTATGTAGTGGTACCCTCATTTGCATGTCCTGATTAATACTGATTTAGAGAATCTTTTCATATGGCTAGAAATAATTTCAATTTCTTCATCTGAGAATTGTTTGTTCATACCCTTTGACCATTTATCAATTGGAAAATGGCTTGATTTCTTATAAATTAGAGTCAATTCTCTATATATTTTGGAAATGAGGCCTTTATCAGAATCTTTGACTGTAAAAATGTTTTCCCAGTTTATTGCTTGCCTTCTAATCTTGTCTGAATTAGTTTTGTTTGTACAAAATCTTTTCAACTTGATATAATGAAAATTTTCTATTTTGTGATCAATAGTGATCTCTAGTTCTTCTTTGGTCACAAATTTCTTCCTCTTCCACAGGTCTGAGAAATAAACTATCTTATGTTATTCTAATTCATTTATAATCTCATTCTTTATGCCTATATCATGAACCTATTTTGACCTTATCTTGGTGTATGGTGTTAAGTCTGGGTCAATGCCTAGTTTTTGTGATAATAATTTCCAATTTTCCCAGCAGTTATTATCAAATAGTGAATTTTTATCCCAAAAGCTGGGGTTTTGGGGTTTGTCAGACACTAAATTATTAAAGTTAAGGACTATTTTTGTCCTTTGAACCTCACCTATTCCACTGATCAACTAGTCTATTTCTTAGCCAATACCAAATAGTTTTGGTAATCACTGGTTTATAATACAATTTTAAATTTGGTACAGCTAGGTCACCTTCATTTGATTTTGTTTTCATTAGTTCCCTTGAAATTCTTGACCTTTTGTTCTACCAGATGAATTTTGTTGTTATTTTTTCTAGACCATTAAATATTTTTTTGGGAATCTGTTTGGTATAGAACTAAATAAATAGATTAGTTTGTCATCTTTATTATATTTCCTCAACCTATCTAAGAGCACTTAATATTTTTCTAATTGTTTAGATCTGACTTTATTTGTGTGGAAAGTGTTTTGTAGTTTTGCTCATATAGTTCCTGACTTTCCCTCGGCAGATAAATTCCCAAATATTTTATACTATCTGTAGGCACTTTAAATGGAATTTCTCTTTGTAACTCTGTTGGATTTTGTTAGTGATATATAAGAATGCTGATGACTTTCATGGGTTTATTTTACATCCCTCAAATTTGCTAAAGGTGTGGATTATTTCTAATAGCTTTTTAATAGAATTTCTGGAATTCTCTCTCTCTCTCTTTTTTTAGAGAACAATTCAATAGTTTATTAAATGGAGAGATATACTAGGACCAAATGGATCTTGTTCTCGGGCTGGACAAGAGTATCTCCAAAGAGTCCAGCCATTAAGTATCAGATGGCAAGATTTTATAGGATAACAAGAACAATGAATAATGGGGAGGTATCTGGATGGGGTTCCAGGGGGGGGGCCCCTGGATGACACAATGGAGGGAGGTTATGGTATTCTTGAATATTATGGATAAACCTTTCCTGTCAAACATTAAAAGGAAGCTTAAACAAAGAATAAAACCTTTTATCTCATCAACCATTTAAGAGGGAATAATTATACTGGATTTGGGAAAAACTGAGGAGACCTTTATCATCAAACAAAAGGGAAAGGTTATAACCTGAGGCAGAATAATTAAATAAACAATTGGAGAAATGATCACGATTAAAAGGGAACTTTGGAACATTCCCCACTCTTCTTTGTAACTATTCAAATCTTTTGAATTACCTTCCTCTAGAAGGTCTTAGCAAAAATTTTGAAAACCCTATGTAAAAAAAGACCAAATAAAAATCAAAATAAAGTAGAACAATGCAAGGATTTAGGGAAGGTCAAGTCTCCCTGATAATCCCAGGTTAATCAGCAACAAAAGTGCCTTATTTCAACTGTCAGATCCCTGCAGTTGGGGAAGCTATGGACAGCGGGTCATTTTGGACGACTCAGCCTCTGCTTACAGAGCAGCAGGGGCTCCAAGACAGTTGTGTTTCCATTTGGGGAACCCAATCCAGGGAAGGGTGGGCTTGGAGTAGTCCACCTGTTCCTGCCCAGAGGAACAGACGGGCGCAGAAAGGATCAGATTTCTGAGCAGATTTGCACAGTTGACCAAGGCAGGCAACCCCAAACTTTTAGAGGCCCAATAAACTCAAGGTCCTTTTGGACTCTGAAATAAATTAGGGACCTGGGGTAACAAGTGGAGAAACAGATCAGAGAACTGCCAGTTCAAGACAGGTATCCAATTTTGGTTGTTTCAAAAATAATTCCAAAACTGGTCTGCCAGGGCAACCAACAGAATAAGGGAGTTCAAAGAAAAGCACAACCAGCAAATCATAGTTATAAATTAAGCGGGTAAAAATGAAAAGGACTGTTTAAAAAACTTTGATTAAATCTGAACTAGGAATATAGGGGGTAAGAAGGCCAAGAAAAATCCGTTTCCCAATTTCCTATTTCTTCCTCCCTTTTTTTTCCTTTTGGAAAGGAATTATTAAATCATCCCAATAAAATCATATAATTGCATAAAATTTGGGCTAAAAGTCCTCAAACATAACAGCAATAGTTACACGTTTCAATTTAATCCCAAGTCTTAAACACCGTTACAGTTAAAATTCAAAACAACCACTTTCCCATCCCCATATAGTCCAAATTATATCAGGAGAAGGAGGGTGGTTTTTCTTAAAAGTTGCTTCCTGGGTTGGGGGAAGTGTATAAGGAAGGGGATGGGTATATGATGGGCGTTTGACAATCAAAGGAAAACCCAAACAAGTCAATATATCTGTTTTGACCAAATCAAAATAAAACAAATCTAAAATGAAAAGTTGAATGAGATGAAAGCTTGGTCCCCGGGACTGCACAAGATGTGGCCCTTCATTAGTTATAAACCTTAAAAAAAACGCATATCCAGACACAATATCTAGTGACCAATAGATGACCAGACTAAATAAAAGTATTTAGGATATAATGATATCACATAACCAGATTGGAAACAGGGTATAATTGAATTAACAATTTCTTTTGCCAGTTGATTATAGAAATGGGTTCAGGATGAAAAAATGCAGACATAAATCAAAACCCAAGAAATTTTCCCCATAACAAATCCTCAACAGATATTTACTATAAACCATTGTTTGCTGCTTTTGCAAGAACCATGCACAGCTTGATAAAAAAAATCTGGAACAGTTTAGAGGGGTGGGAGGAGAGGATTTCATGTGATTGCCTATTCCCACACTCCACCTCCAAAGAGACTGGGGGGGAAATGGAACTAAAACGTCCAGGCTAACTAAATGTCCAAAGCTGAAGGAATTCCATAAACCATGAAAGGGAATGGATTTAAAGATAATTTAAATGTTTAAATATAGGTAAAAAAAGCTTTAAATTTAGTAATACAAAACTGCTTTCCATCTATTTCTTGAAACAGCATCGTGTCTTTTCTCCTTCTAGCTCCATTGGCCATTAATTCCCAATGGATCCTTAAGTCAACTTGGCCAGGTTGAACATTCAAAAGTCAGATCCCTTTGTTTTAAACACCTAATTAGAGGATTTTCAGGCAAGTTAACAGAACAAACTTTGTTTTTGAATTTTCTTAAAGATAATTCTAGCCTGCAAGGGGAAATAAAATTAATTTCCCCAAATTTAGAATTCTTAAAATTCCTAATCAAATGTTTTCTCCAGCTGGAATTAATATTGAAATAAAAATTCAAACTTGTCATTGTTCAAAATTTAAAGCCTTTGTTAACAAAAGACAAATTACACAGATTCGCAGCCTTTAAAACAAAAAAAATAAAAGAAAGCTATTAGGCCATTTAATATTTAAAAGACTGGGGCTATCTGGAAGAATATGAGAAGTTGTCGCTGTCTTCTCTATAATCCAAATGGATCCTTTTTTAAAAACCCAAACAAAACAAAATAAAACAAGACTAAGAACCTGCTCCACTTAGATACACAATTTTTCAGTGGTAACATTAAAACCAAGGCGGTTCTTTAAAATCCCCAGTCTTTTAGCAGCCCCTTGAGCAGCAAAGTGAATTTGAGGCTTCTACAGTTAAAAGGTGTGACGGGAGGGGATTTGCCCCACAGGATGACCAAACAGGGAAACCGAGTCCTTTTTTAAAATGTATGGGATGAGCATGCTTCCGTGAAAGTTCGGCTTTTGCAAAAGGTCTGAAGGGCCCATTTGTCCAAATTCAGCAGAGTTCCATTTTAAAAGTTGGTTAAACCTTTCTGGACACTTGAAAGATTAAGATTGAGTCCCCAATCTCCCCAGTACAAAACCCAAGAAGGGGACAGGATAGGAGCATTTAAATGGCAGCTTGCCGCCACATGAGAGAGGTCAAAAGGCCTTGGTTTACACTCCCCACCCATGGAAGGCCGAGGGGAGGGGGAGGAAGAGACCATCACCTGGCTATGTGCCTGAATGGTGAGGCTCCCTTTTTCCACCCTGGAATTTGAGGACGGGGGCAGCTCATCTGCCCCAAATTTTGCTGGGAGAGCAAGACCTGAAGGAAAGAACACCCCTGTCCAGGGAGTAGCAGCTTTGGACAGAAAACAAACTCACCCCAATTCAGTGACCTTTCTTCTCATGGCTAGAGCCTGACCATTAGAAACTCCATTGCATTTAACAGTGGAGTGGGAAAAGGGCCCAAACATGCCTCCTCTTAAGTTTCTCCGATTATCTCCCCAGAACAGATTAAAGAGAGCACTGGCCTGAGACCCACAGGAAAGGTGGAGTCCCCAGAACGTCCATGTGTCTCCTTGGTCTGGGGTGGGGAGGGTGTTAAAGAGACACCACCTCTTGTGTCTCAGAGTTCCTGCTTGAGAGCAGGGTTTTCTGGTGATGAAAAAAGATTAGAAATGAATTGAGATGCAAAGGAAGGGTCTTTGTCTCTGGAAAAGGATTTGGACAGAGGGGAGTTTCCCAAAATCTGTTCCAGGAAAGATTTTAGAGGCAAGGAGTGTTGTTGGAACAGATAAAACTTTTGTTTTCCAAACCTTGCAGCCTCCCTCA
This sequence comes from Sarcophilus harrisii, assembly GCF_902635505.1. Lineage (NCBI taxonomy): Eukaryota > Metazoa > Chordata > Mammalia > Dasyuromorphia > Dasyuridae > Sarcophilus > Sarcophilus harrisii. Next base: position 93,557 of record NW_022290939.1, on the reverse strand, counting down.
TATCTTTTAGAGACAGAGAGACAAAAGAAGGCCTTTTGTCAATCCCCAGCAATTCCTAAAGAATTGTGCCAGAGTTTAGAGCTCCAATGACTACTGCAAGTCATCCACTTGACTGCTGTGTCCACTGCAAGATAAGGAAAGAAAAAAAAGCCAGAGTTCCGGATTTCCCGGTCAAGAACCAAGCCAAATGGTGTCTCAAGGACACCCCAATAGTGAAAACCACATCTGGTTAGACACTAATCAAGAATCAAGCCAGGGGGCGGAGCCAAGATGGCGGAGAAGACACACGCGACTTTCTAAGCTCTTCTCTTACCCTCTTTATCAATAATATCGAGCCCAAAATAGTCTTGACTGCTACAATTGTAAAGATAAAGAGAACAAACCAGCCGAAGAAAATCTGCAGTCCTCGCCAAAAAGGTTGGTTCTGGGGCCAGGGGAATCGGCGCAGACAGGGAGAGAAATTAGGTTCCGAGGAAGTCTCAAACCCAGGGTGAAGGCACGATCCCAAAATGGCAGCCCCAACCCCAGTACAGGGCTTCCCTTGGGGCGTTGTGATCCTGCACAGCAGGAGGACGCAGCCGGTTGCCTTCCCTGGCGTGGGGAGCTCGGTTGGGGCCATAGAGTTTCCAGGGCCGATTTCATCAGGCGGACGTGGGCAGGTTTTGGAGGTCGGGGTGGTCTTGGCGGGCATCCTTCCCCAGTCCCACAAGAGGTTCCGGAACAAATTTACCCCTTAGTCTCAGCCAAGGGCAATCAATCCACTAGCCCTGCTAAACAGTTTGATAGCCGTGCTGAACCATTCCTGTTGGGGAAAAAACTCTCACCAGAGCACTCCCTCCTTGGAGCCAGAAATGGAAATCTTTCCCTGCCTGAAAAAGCTGGTAACCCCTTGCCTAGAGACCACCCTAAAGGTTTTAAAACATGAATAAAAAGATGAAAAGAACGATCAACAGCTTTATGCAGAAAAAGGCATAGAAACCTGAAGAGAGGGCAAAACAGCAAAAATGCATCAGATTGTCCTCCCTTTACATAATGTTTAAGAAGAGACCATTAAAAGTCTCAAAGAGGTTAGAAGATAAATGGGAAAGGAAAGAAACCCTTACAAAGAGCAAAATTTCCTGAAATACAAATTGAAAAAAATAAAAATTCACTAGAAAGTGGATTTGTGAATTGGAAAGACAAAGAACCAAGAAAGTAGGATCGGTAATTGGAAAGAAAATAATTCATAAAAAAAATTATGAAATGGAAAAAAATTCCACAGACCAAAACAATACATTCAAAACTCAATTGGACATATACAGAAAGAAGTAAAAAAGCTATTGAAGAAAATAATTTTAAAATTAGAACGAAAATTGAAACAGTTCATTGAGACAGCAAAATCAAGAAAACAAAATGACAAACTGGAAAACCATGAATTATCTACTTCAAAAACAGACTTGGAAAATAGAACTGGAGATAATCTGGGATTATTGGACTTTCCGAAAAACATGATGAAAAAGACCTAGATACTATTTTACAAGAAATCATCAAAGAGAACTGCCCAGATGTAATAGAATCAGGGAAAATAGGATTGAAAGAATTCTCGAACCTTCTGAAAGAAACCCAAAATAAAACCCAAGGAATATTGTGGCAAAATTTCAGAACTATCAGATTAAGGAAAAATTTTACAAGCAGCCAAAAAATTTAAATACCGAGGTGCCACAATAAGGATCACCCGTCGCTGCCCCTACATTAAAGGAAAGAAGGGCCTGGAATATGATATTCCGAAAGGCACAAGAACTTGGGATGCACCAAGAATAAACCACCCAGCCCAACTTGGGCATTTTCGTCCAGGAAGAAGATGGACATTTAATGAAAAAATGAATTCATTTGTTTCTGAAAACCAGTTAAACAAAAAATTTGATTCCAAGAATAGAACCAAAGTGCAGAAAAAGGTAAAATAACTCTTGAGTTGTATTTCTGTTGTGGATAAAAAAGAATACTTAAAATTTGATTTACTGATATAACATAAAAAAGGGAAGTAGATATGGAAAAGGGATGATGGAGAATAAGGTGGGAAGGAGGGGATAAAAGGGGAAACCCATCCCCAAAGGGCTAAGGAAACTTATCATATCTGAGGGAATTTAGAGAGGGGAGGAACATTGTGGTGTCTTTCATCAGGTTTAAAGAAAAATATGTTTGTTTTAGAAAAATTTTCTGCCCATTCAGGGGGAGGAAAAGGGGAAAAAGTAATAAGGGAAGGAAGGGGAAAACTCAAGGGGGAGGAGGGATTTAAAGAGGATAAGTATCGTGAACAAGAGGGGTACAAAGTTTAAAGGGGAAGAGGGTTGGGGAGGCAAGAATAAGTAAAGCACAATCTGGGGTTATTAGGATGGCAGGAAACAGATTTAGTAATTTAACGAAATGTAAATGGGATGAACTCCCCATAAAGAGGGAGGCAGAACAGACGGATTAAAAGTCGAACCCTACAATATGTTGTTTACAAAAACACATTTAAAGCAGGGGATACATATAGAGTAAAGGTAAAAGGCTGGAGCAAAATCATTATGCTTAGGTGAAGCAAAAGAGGGTAGCCATCCTTACTCAGATCCAAAAGTAAAATTGATCAATTAAAAGAATAAGGAAGGCTAATCCCAAAGGGTATAAACAAAAGTATAATATTAAACATATATCACCAATGGTATGGCCCAGCTTAAAGGAGAAGTTAAGAGAGTTTCAAGAAGAAATAGACAAAGGAGAAATTAAAATATTGAAAAGTAAAAACATTGAACTAATCAAAAAACTAAGAGTTGGTTCATGAAAAGCCAATAAAATAGATAACCTTTGGTAAATCTGATTAGAAAAGGAGGGAAAATGAAAATTAGTAGCTTAAAATGAAAAGGAGAATTTAAATGAAAGGAAAAAGTAAAAGGGTTACTAACTCTTGCCCTTTTGATGACCTAAGTGAAATGGATGACACCTCCTAAACTTCCCAGACTAACAGGGGAAGAAGTAAATTGCTTGAATATCCCATTTCAGAAAAAGAAATAGAACAAAAAAACAACTCCCTAAGAAAAATCCCCAGGACCAGATGGTTTACATTGAATTTTACCAAACAAAGAACAATTCCCCAATGCTATAAAATTATTTGAAAAAATAGGGAATGAAGGAGTCCTACCAAATTCCTTCTATGACCAAACATGGTACTGATACCTAAACCAGGTAGGCTGAAAACAGGAAAAAAGACCAATCTCCCAGAAATTGATGCTAAAATCTTAAATAAGATATTAGCAAAAGACTACGAAAATCATCTCCAAGATAATACACTATGATCAAGTAGGATTTATACCAGGAATCAGGGCTGGTCAATATTAGGAAAACTATTTAAATAATTGGCCATGTTAATAACCAAATTAACAAAACCATATGATCATCCCCAAAGATGCAGAAAAGCATTTGATAAAACCACCATCCATTCCTATTAAAAAAACACTTGGAGTATAGGAATAAATGGACTTTTTCCTTAAAATAATCACAGCATCATTTAAAACCATCAGTAAGCATCATATGTAATGGGAGACAAACTCAAATTCCAATAAGATCTGAGGAAAAAGTTGCCCATATCACTGTTACTATTTAATATTGTTTAGAAATATATAGCAATAAGAGCTGGAAAAGTTAAAGGAATAAGAATAGCAATGAGGAAGCCAAATTATATTTTTTGCCGATGACATGATGGTATACTTAAGAACCCCAGAGATTTGCTAAAAAGTTATTAGAAATCCACAACTTTAGCAAAGTTGCTGGTTAAAAATAAACCCACATAAGTCATCAGATTCTTATATATCATAAAAAATCCAAAGTCAGAGTTACAAAGAAATTCCATTTAAAGTAACTACTGATAATATAAAATTTTAGGAATCTATCTGCCAAGGGAAAATCAGAAACTTTATGAGCAAAATTACAGACCATTTTCCTAAATTAAGTCGATTAAAAATTGAAAATATTAATGCCTTGATAGGGCGAGCAAATATAAAAAGATGACAAATTCCTAAACAATTATTTATTTGCCCTATAAATAGATTCCCAAAATATTTTAATGACCAGGTAACAACAAATTCAATGGAAAAAAAAGGTCAAGAATTTCAAGGGAATTAATGAAAAAAATCAAATATTGGCTTAGCTGACCAGATCTAAAAACTATATTATAGAGCAGCAGCCAAAACATTTGGTATTGGCAAGGGAAAGATTAGGATCAGTGGAATGATTAGGTTCAAGGGAAAAACAGTCAACAAAATGCAAATAGTTTTGAAAACCCAAAGATCCCAGCTTTTGGGAAAGAACTATGTTTGATAAAATTGCGGGAAAAATTGGAAATTAAATGGAGAAACAGGCATTGATCCATACTTAAGCCGAAAACCAAGAAATAAAATTTATGACCTAGGTAAAAATGAAATTATTAATAAAAGAGGAACATAGGATAGTTTATTTCAGACCTGTGGAAGGGGAAGGTTTTATGACCAAAAACAGAACAGAGATCATTACGATCACCAAAAGAAAATTTCGATTATACCAAACTGAAAAGTTTTTTGTAAAACAACTTGCAGACAAGATTAGAAGGGAAGAAAAATGGGAAAATATTTTTTAAGTAAAGTTCTGATAAAGGCCCTTTTCCAAAATATAAGAATTAACTCTAATTTATAAAAATCGTTTTTGAAAATGGCAAAGGATATGAACAGACAACTCAGATGGGTTGTCTTCAGTCATATGAAAGATGCCCAAGTCATTAAATCGGAAATGTTAAGACAACTCAAGATACCACACCTGTCAGATTGGCTAAATGCAGGAGAAAAATGATTGGAGGGATGGAAAACGGGACATTGATGCATTGTTGGTGGAATTGTGGAATCCAACCATTTTGGAGTAGTTTGGAACTATGCTCAAAAGTTATCAAACGGCATACCCTTGATCCAACAGGTTACTACTGGGCTTATATCCCAAAAGATTATAAAGGGAAAGGGACCATGTTCACGAATGTTTGTATCCCTTTTGAGTGGCTAGAAACTGGAAACGAATGGATGTCCATCAGTTGGGAATGGCTGAATTGGTATATGAAAATTATGGAATATTACTGTTCTGTAGGAATGACCAACAGGATGATTTCAGAAAGTCCTGGAGACTACACGAACTGATGCTGAGGAAATGAGAAGGAATCATTATATACTTCCAACAATACTAGATGATGACCAGTTCTGATGGGATCAGGCCATCCTCGAACGAGATCAACCAAATCATTTTAATGGAGCAGTAATGAACTGAACTAGTATCCCAGAAAGAACTCTGGGAGAGACAAAACCATTACATTGAATTCCCAACCCTATATTTATGCACACATGGTTTTTGATTTTTCCAAGTAATTTGTAAAATTCCCAGAGTCTGATTCTTTTAAGAAATAATGTTTTGGTATTATAATTTTTTGATCTGTTACATTTAATATATTTAAATCTACGGTCATCCTGCCATTTAGGGAGGGGGTGGGGGTAGGAGGTGAAAAAAACGGGTTTGGCTATTGTTAATGCTGTAAAGTTACCCATGTATATATCCTGTAAATAAAAGGCTATTAAATAAAAAAATAAAAAAAAAGAATCAAGCCAAATGATGTCTCAAGGACACCCCAATAGTAACAACCACATCTGCTTAGACACTAATCAACCAAGCAAATGGTGTCTTAAAAAGGATACCCCAACAGTGACAACTGCATCCAGTTAGACACACACAAGGCTAAGCCAGATGGTTTCTTTAAAAGACATTCAGATTTATGCTCTGGAATGCCCAGAGTTGTGCCAATTGGCATACAGAACAGATGTGTCTTAGGAGACACTCAGGTAGTGGCAACTGCATGCAGTTCGACACAACTCAGAATTTATTCTGAGAACCCAGGTGTTAGCACAAGCAAGTATATTCTAATATTCTGAGAATCCAGGTGCTAACACAGACAGATAAAAACAAATCAGATTGGACTTACTCTCTCCTGGCCGAATCGAAAATATCCACTGTCAGGTGTGGCTCCAATGGTGAAATGCTCTCTTCTTGGAGCCTCTGGAGGAATCCAGAGGGCTAGCCTTTTCCAAGAAAGAGAAAACCCAGATCTCCCACTGTTTCCAGGCCCAAAGTGGAGATTTGAAATGTCTCTAACCCCTAGTCCCATTTTCAGTTCCCAATATCTCACTGGGGAAGGTCTAAAATGTAATGCAGGAGAAACTGAGCAAGACAGAGATTAGAGACAAATTCAATATTTTATTAAATGGAGAATTATACTGGGACCAAATGCATCTTGGTCCTAGGGCTGGAGGAGACTATCGTCTCAAAGAGTCCAGCCTGGGTTTTTCTTAAGTATACCATCACATCTGCAAAGAGTGATAATTTGGTTTCCTCATTATGTACGCTAATTTCTTTAATCTCCTGCTCAGCTCTTATTACTGAGGCTAGCATTTCTAATACAATATTGAATAGTAATGGTGATAGTGGGAAACTTTGTTTCAGTCCTGTTCTTAATGGGAAATTGGGAATGGTTCCAGTCTATCACCATTACATTTGATGGTTACTGATGGTTTTAAATAGATGCTACTGATTATTTTAAGGAAATGTCCATTTATTTCTACACTCTTTAAGTGTTTCTAATAGGAATGGATGTTGGCTTTTATCAAATGTTTTTTCTGCATGTGTTGATATGATTATATGGTTATTATTAATTTGGTTATTGATACAGTCAATTATGCTAAAAGCTTTCCTAATATTGAACCAGCCCTGCATTCCTGGTATAAATCCTACTTGGTCATGGTGTATTATCCAAGGGATGATTTTCTGTATTCTTTTTGCTATTATTTTATTTAAGATTTTAGCATCAATATTCATTAGTGAGATTGGTCTAAAATTTTCTTTCTCTGTTTTCAACCTACCTGGTTTAGGTATCAATACAATGTCTGTGTCATAGAAGGAATTTAGTAGAAGTCCATCATTCCTTATTTTTTCAAATACTTTATATAGCATTGCAATTAATTGTTCTTTATTTTTTTATTATTATTATTGCAACTTTTTATTGACAGAGCCCATGCCTGGATAATTTTTTTACATTATCCCTTGCACTCATTCCTGTTCCGACTTTTCCCCTCCTTTCCTTTACCCCCTCCCCCAGATGGCAAGCAGTCCTATATAAGTTAAATATGTCACAGTGTATCCTAGATACAATATATATGTGTGCGGAACCGAACAGTTCTCTTGTTGCGCAGGAAGAATTGGATTCAGAAGGTAAAAATAACCTGGGAAGAAAGACAAAAATGCAAGCAGTTTACATTAGATTTCCCAGTGTTCTTTCTTTGGGTGTAGCTGCTTCTGTTCATCCTTGGTCAATTGAAACTGAGTTAGATCTCTTTGTTGAAGAAATCTACTTGCATCAGAATACATCCTCATACAGTATCATTGTTGAGGTATATAGTGATCTCCTGGTTCTGCTCATTTCACTTAGCATCAGTACATATAAGTCTCGCCAATCCTCTCTGTATTCATCCTGCTGGTCATTTCTTACAGAACAAAAATATTCCATAACATTCATATACCACAGTTTACTCAACTATTCTGCAATTGATGGGCATCCATTCATTTTTCAGCTTCTAGCCACTACAAAGAGGGTTGCCACAAACATGTTGGCACATACAGGTCCCTTTCCCTTCTTTAGTATCTCTTTGGGGTATAAGCCCAGTAAAAACACTGCTGGATCAAAGGGTATGCACAATTTGATAACTTTTTGAGCATAGTTCCAAATTGCTCTCCAGAATGACTGGATGTATTCACAATTCCACCAACAATGTATCAGTGTCCCTGTTTTCCCACATCTCCAACATTCTGCACTCTTTCCCTGTCATTCTAGCCAATCTGACAAGTGCGTAGTGATATCTCAGAGTTGTCTTAATTTGCATTTCTCTGATTAATAATGATTTGGAGTATATTTTCATATGGCTAGAAATAGTTTAAATTTCTTCATCTGAGAATTGTCTGTTCATATCCTTTAACCATTTATCAATTGGAGAATGTCTTGATTTCTTACAAATTAAGAGTCAATTCTCTATATATTTTGGAAATGAGGCCTTTATCAGAACCTTTGACTGTAAAAATGTTTTCCCAGTTTATTGTTTCCCTTCTAATCTTGTCTGCATTAGTTTTGTTTGTACAAAATCTTTTCAATGTGATATAATTAAAATTTTTTATTTTGTAGACAATAGTGTTCTCTAGTTCTTCTTTGGTCATAAATCCCTTCCTCTTCCACAGGTCTGATAGGTAAACTATCCTATGTTCTTCCAATTTATTTATAATCTCATTCTTTATGCCTAGGTCATGAACCCATTTTGACCTTATCTTGGTGTATGATGTTAAGTGTGGGTCAATGCCTAGTTTCTGCCATACTAATTTCCAAATTTCCCAACAATTTTTTTCAAATAATACATTATCTCAAAAACTGGGGTCTTTGGGTTTGTCAGACACTAGATTATTAAAGTTATTGGCTGTTTTGTCCTTTGAACCTAACCTATTGCATTGATCAACTAGTCTATTTCTTAGCCAATACCAGACGGTTTTAGTAACTGCTGCTTTATAATATAATTTTAGATCTGGTGCAGCAAGGCTACCTTCATTTGATTTTCTTTTTTCATTAATTCCCTTGAAATTCTTGATCTTTTGTTTTTCCATACGAACTTTGTTATTTTTTCTAGGTCATTAAAATAGTTTTTTGGGAGTCTGATTGGTGTAGCGCTAAATAAATAGATTATTTTAGGTAGTATTGTCATCTTTATTATATTTGCTTGCCCAATCCAAGAGCATTTAATATTTTTCCAATTAGTTAGATCAGACTTAATTTGTGTGTAAAGTGTTTTGTAGTTTTGCTCATAAAGTTTCTGATTTTCCCTTGGCAGATAGATTCCTAAATATTTTATTCAATCAGTAGGTACTTTAAATGGAATTTCTCTTTGTAACTCTTAACTGTTGGGTTTTGTTAGCGATATATAAAAATACTGATGACTTTTGTGGGATTATTTTGTATCCTGCCACGATGGTAAATCTTTCTAATAACTTTTTAGTAGAATCTCTGGGGTTCTCTAAGTATACCATCATATCATCAGCAAAGAGTGATTTAATTATTCTTTAAATGTTTGGTAGAATTCACATGTAAATCCATCTGGTTTGGGGAATTTTTTCTTAGGGAGCTGATTAATAGCTTGTAATTTTTTCTAAAATGTGATTACACAGGAAATGTATTTCCTCCTCTGTTAATTGGGGCAACCTATATTTTTGAAGATATTCATCCATTTCATTTAAGTTATCAAATTTATTGGCATAAAGTTGGCCAAAGTAACTACAAATTATTGCCTATTTTTCTCTTCATTAATGAAATGTGTTCTCCCTTTTCATTTTTAAGACTTACAATTTGATTTTCCTAACTTTTTCAAATCAAATTTACCAAAGGTTTATCTATTTGTCGTTTTTTTCATAAAACCAACTCAGCTTTATTTATTATTTCAACATTTTTTTTACTTTTAATTTTATTTTTTGTTTTTAGAATGTCAAGTTTAGTATTTGGTTGGGGGTTTTTAATTTGCTCTTTTTCTAGATTTTTTAGTTCCAAGCCCAGTTCACTGATCTTCTCTTTCTCTATTTTATACAAGTAAGCCTCTGGAGATATAAAATTTCCCTTATTACTGCTTTGACTGCATCTTACACATTTTGTTATGTTGGTTGTCTCATTGTATTCACTTGGAGAAGTTAATGATTATGTATATGATTTGTTGTTTCACCCATTCATTTTTTATGATTACATTATTTAGTTTCCAATTACTTTTTGGTCTATTTTCCCCTGGCTTTTTATTGAATGTAGTTTTTATTGCATCATGATCTGAAAAGAATGCATTCACTATTTCTGTGTTGGCGTACATGGGAGCTGTTGGAATACCTGAGAGCCACCTGAAAGTGGCTTTTGGAGATCCAACTCAGACCTGCAGGATGGATCTCCTTTAATGAGAGGATGACACAAGGAGACTGAAAGGCAGTTGCTGTTCTCTGACCAACTGAGAGCAGTTGCATTGTCTGACCTCTCTTCTCTTCCCTCTGCCTCCAATTTATCTCATTCCCAGTCCGCAACAGCTGTGCCAGCAAAGCTGCCTTTCATCTTCTTCAGATGTTATGATCTACAGCTGTGGAAGCTCTTGGATAATTGACCTGTCCTTTAACATTTCTGCCTTTCTTCATTTTATTTTGAGGTCTTATGTCTTAGGTCTTATTATGTCCTAATATATGGTCATTTTTTGTATGGGTTCCATGAACTGCTGGGAAGAAAGTGTACTCCTTTCTGTCTCTATTCAGTTTTCTCCAAAGATCTATCATACCTAACTTTTTTAGTTTTGTATTTACCTCTTTAATCTCTTTATTTATTTTGTGGCTTGATTTATCTATTTCTGAGAGTGCAAGTTTGATATCTCCCACTATCATAGTTTTGCTGTTTATTTCTTTTTGCAACTCTCTTAACTTCTCCTTTAGGAATTTAGATGTTATACCACTTGGTGAATATATGTTTAGTATCGATCTTGCTTCATTATCTATGCTACTCTTAAGCAAGATATAGTGCCCTTCCATATCTCATCTAATTAGATCAATTATTGCTTTTGCTTGATCTGAGATCAGTATGGCTATCCCTGCTTTTTGACTTCACCTGAAGCATAATAGATTCTGCTTCAACCTTTTACCTTTACTCTATATGTATGACCCTGCTTTAAATGTGTTTCCTGTCAACAACATATTGTAGAATTCTGACTTTTAATCCAGTCTACTATCTGCTTCCACTTTATGGGAGAGTTCACCCCATTCACATTTATGGTTAAAACTACTAATTCTGTATTTCCTACTATCTTATTATTCCCAGATTATACTTTTCTCTTTCCTTCCTCCTTACCCCTTTCCCAGTATTTAACTTATGGGCACCACTTGCCTCAGGCAGCTTTCCCTCTTTCTTATACCTTCCTCCTACTATTTCTATATTCCCTTTTATTTAACCTATACCCTTTCCTTTTCACTTTTCCCTTCCCACTTTTCCATGAGATGAGAGAAGTTTCTCTGTATACCAAATATGTCTAATATTTTCTCTTTGAGCGAAATCTGATGAGAGTAAGATTCACACAATGTGTGAATCCCCCTCCCTTTTTTCCCTCAAATAAAATAGATTTCCTTTGCTCCTTTGTGAGATTTAATTTCCCCATTTTTACCACTACTTTTCCCTTTTTCTGGTACAATCCTCTTTCCACCTCTGTTTCCTTTTTTATATTAAAACAGTAGACTCAAATTATACATTCAACTCTCTATGTATATCCATAACAGAAATATTCTCAAGAGTTCTTTTTACCTTTTACATTTCTCTTGAGTCTTATATTTGGAGGTCAATTTTTTGTTTGTTTGTTTTGCTCTGTTTTTTTTTTTCAATAAGAATAAAGAATAAATTCACTTGTTTCATTGAATACCCATCTTCTTCCCTGGAAGATAATGCTAGTTAGCTGGGTAATATATTATTGGCTGCATTCCAAGTTCCTTTGCCTTTTTGAATATCTCTAGGCCCTTTGATCCTTTAATGTGGATGCTGTTAGTTCCTGAATTAATCCTTATTGTGCTTCCTCTATATTCGAATTGTTTTTATTTCTGGCTGCTTGTAAAATTTTTTCCTTGGTCTGATAGTTCTGAAATTTAGCCACAATATTCCTTGGAGTTTTAATTTTGGGGTCTTTTTCAGGAGGTATTGGATATATTCTTTCAATGGTTATTTTACCTTCTGATACTATGACATCCAGGCAGTTCTCTTTGATGATTTCCTGAAAAATGATATCTAGATTCTTTTTTAAAATCATGATTTTCAGGGACTTTAATAATCCTAAGATTATCCCTCCTAAATCTATTTTCCAGGTCTGTTGTTTTCTCAGTAAGGCATTTTGCATTTTTTTCTATTTTTCATTTTTTTGATTTTGCTTGACTGACTCTTGATGTCTCATGAAGTCACTCACTTCCATTATTTCAGATCTGATCATTAATGAATTATTTTCTTCATTTATTTTTTAAAATTTCTTTTATGTATTTCTCCATTTCTAAATGAGATATTTTCTTGTATGGAAATTTTTTTTTCCATTTCGCAATTTTTTAAGGAGTTAATTTTCTTTTTCCAATTCACATATTCTGTTTTATTTTTGGGAGTTGTTTACCTTTTTCTTTTCTTTTCGTTTTTTTTTTTTAATTTAATAGCCTTTTATTTACAAGTTATATGCTTGGGTAATTTTACAGCATTGACAAATGCCAAACCTCTTGTTCCAATTTTTCACCTCTTACCCCCCCCCCTCCCTAGATGGCAGGATGACCAGTAGATGTAAATACATTAAAAATATAAATTAGATACACAATAAGTATATATGACCAAAACATTATTTTGCTGTATAAAAAGAATCAGACTCTGAAATATTGTACAATTAGCTTGTGAAGGAAATAAAAAATGCAGGTGGGCATAAATATAGGGATTGGGAGTTCAATGTAATGATTTTTAGTCATTACCCAGAGTTCTTTCTCTGGGCGTAGCTGGTTCAGTTGATTACTGCTCCATTGGAAATGATTTGGTTGATCTCGTTGCTGAGGGATGGCCTGGTCCATCAGAACTGGTCATCATATAGTTTGTTGTGAGTATATAATGATCTCCTGGTCCTGCTCATTTCACTCAGCATCAGTTCAGTTAAGTCTCTCAGGCCTTTCTGGAAATCATCCTGTTGGTCATTTCTTACAGAACAGTAATATTCCATAATATTCATATACCACAATTTATTCAGCCATTCTCCAACTGATGGACATCCATTCAGTTTCCAGTTTTAGCCACTACAAAAAGGGCTGCCACAAACATTCGTGCACATACAGGTCCCTTTCCCTTCTTTATAATCTCTTTGGGATACAATCCCAGTAGTAACACTGCTGGATCAAATGTTATGAACAATTTGATAACTTTTTGAGCATAGTTCCAAATTACTATCCAAAATGGTTGGATTTGTTCACAACTCCACCAACAATGCATCAATGTCTCAGTTTTCCCGCATCACCTCCAACAATCATCATTAATTTTTCCTGTCATCTTAGCCAATCTGACAAGTGTGTAGGTGGTATCTTAGAGTTGTCTTAATTTGCATTTCTCTGATTAATAATGACTTGGAGCATCTTTTCATATGACTAGAAATAGTTTCAATTTCTTCATCTGAAAATTGTCTGTTCATATCTTTGACCATTTTTCAATTGGAGAATGGCTTGATTTTTTATAAATTAGAGTTAATTCTCTATATATTTTGGAAATGAGGCCTTTATCAGAACCTTTGACTATATAAATATTTTCCCAGTTTATTGCTTCCCTTCTAACCTTGTCTGCATTAGTTTTGTTTGTACAAAAACTTTTCAGTTTGGTATAATCGAAATTTTCTATTTTGTGATCAGTAATGATCTCTAGTTCTTCTTTTGTCATAAAGTCCTTCCCCTTCCACAAGTCTTAGAGGTAAAGTATCCTGTGTTCCTCTAATTTATTAATAATTTCATTTTTTATGTCTAGGTTACGAGCCCATTTTGACCTTATCTTGGTGTACAGTGTTAAGTGTGGATCAATGCCTAGTTTCTGACATATTAGTTTCCAATTTTCCCAGCAATTTTTATCAAACATTAAGTTCTTATCCCCAAAGCTGGGGTCTTTGGGTTTCTCAAAAGCTAGGTTGCTATATTTGTTGACTGTTTTATCCCTTGAACCTAACCTATTCCACTAATTCCTTAACCAACACCAAATGGTTTTGGTAACTGCTGCTCTATAATATAGTTTTAGATCTGGTACAGCTAAGCCACCTTCATTTGATTTTTATTTTTCATTAATTCTCTTGAAATTCTTGACCTTTTGTTTTTCTATATGAACTTTGTTGTTATTTTTTCTAGGTCATTAAAATAGTTTTTTGGGAGTCTGATTCGTATAGCGCTAAATAAATAGATTAGTTTAGGTAATATTGTCATCTTTATTATATTTGCTCGCCCTATCCAAGAGCATTTAATATTTTCAATTGGTTAGATCAGACTTAATTTGTGTGAAAAGTGGTCTGTAATTTTGCTCATAAAGTTTCTGATTTTCCCTTGCAGATAGATTCTAAATATTTTATATTATCAGTAGTTACTTTAAATAGGATTTCTCTTTGTAACTCTGACTGTTGGATTTTGTTAGTGATATATAAGAATGCTGATGACTTATGTGGGTTTATTTTATAACTAGCAACTTTGCTAAAGTTGTGGATTATTTCTAATAATTTTTAGTAGAATCTCTGGGGTTCTCTAAGTATATCATCATGTTGTTGGCAAAGAGTGATAGTTTGGTTTCCTCATTGCTTATTCTTATTCCTTTAATCTCTTTCTCAGCTCTTATTGCCAAAGCTAGCATTTCTATACAATATTAAATAGTAACGGTGATAGTGGGCAACCTTGTGTCACTCCAGATCTTATTGGGAATGGTTGCAGTTTGTCTCCATTACATATGATGCTTACTGATGGTTTTAAATAGATGCGGCTGATTATTTTAAGGAAAAGTCCATTTATTCCGAGTGTTTTTAATAGGAATGGATGTTGGATTTTGTCACATGCTTTTTCTGCATCTATTGAGATGATCATATGGTTTTTTTTTTAATTTGGTTATTAATATGGCCAATTATATTGATAGTTTTCTAATTGAACCAGCCTGCATTCCTGGGTATAAACCTAATTGATTGTTTACTATCCTGGGGATGGTTTCTGTAGTCTTTTTGAATATCTTATTTAAAAGATTTAATGAATATTCATTAGGGAGACTGGTCTATAATTTTTCTTTCTTTGTTTTCCTTCTACCTGGTTTAGGTATCACGAATTTCTGTGTCATAGAAGGAATTTGGTGAAATCCTTCTTCCCTATTTTATCAAATAATTTATATAGCATTGGGGCAATTGTTTTTAAAAGTTTGGTAAAATTCACATTAAATCCATCTGGGCCGGGATTTTTTTCTTAGAGTTGTTTAATTACCTGTTTATTTCTTTTTCTGAAATGGGACTTTCAAAATTTACTTCCTTCTCTGTTAGTCTGGGAAGTCTATTTTTGGAGGTAGTCATCCATTTCACTTGGGTTATAAATTTATTAGCATAAAGTTGGAAAATAATCCTTATTATTTCTCCCTTTTTCCTTTCATTGGTGGGAAAGTTCTCCTTTCATTCTTAAGACTATAATTTCATTTTCCTCCCTCCTTTTTTAATCAGATTCCAAAGGCTTATCTATTTTATTGACATTTTCATAAAACCAACTCTTAGTTTTATTAGTTAATAGTTTTTACTTTCCATATTTTTAATTTTCCTTTTTTTTAAATTTCCAATTTAATATTTGATTGGGGTTTTTAATTTGGTCTTTTTTAGTTTTTTTAGTTGCCCAATTATTTTTTTCTTTCATTTCAAGTGTCTAAGGATAAAAATTCCCCTTATTACCGCTTTGGTGCATCCCAAAAGGTATGATGTCTCATCATTGTCATTATCTTAGTGAAATTATTAATTGTATCTATAATTTGCTGCTTCCCCCAATCATTCTTTAAGATGAGATTGTTTATTTTCCAATAACTTTTGGTCTATTTCCCCTAACTTTTTGCTGAATGTGTTTTATTGATCATGATTAAAAGAAAGCATTTACTATTTCTGCTTTCTTGCATTTAAGATTTTATGTCCTAATATATGGTCAATTTTTGAATGGTTTGAGAACTGCTGGAAAATATTCTTTCTTCCCATTAATTTTCTCAAAGATCTAACATACCTAATTTTTTCTAATATTCTATTTGCTTTAATTTCTTTCTTTTTGTTTTGTGGTTTGATTTGTCTAATTTGAGGTAAGGTTGAGATTCTTTACATTCATTTTTTCTTCTTTTGAACTCTTTTAACTTCTCCTTTTAGGAAGTTGGATGCCATCCACTTGGTATATATGTTTAATATTGATATTGCTTCGTTGTTTATGCTACCCTTTAGCAGGATGTAGTTTCCTTCCTTATCTCTTTTAATTAGATCAATTTTTATCAATATAATTGGCCACGTTAACAACCAAATTAACAAAAACAATATGATCATCTCAAAGTGAAAAGATTTGATAAAATAACATCCATTCCTATTAAAAACCTTGAGGTATGTTCTTTTTAAAATAATCAGTAGCATCTTTTAAAAACCATCATTAAACACATATGTAATGGAGACAAACTGCAACCATTCCCAATAAGATCTGGATTAAACAAGGTTGCCCCTATCCCGTTACTTTTAATATTTATTAAAACGCTAGCTATAGCAATAAGAGGAAAAGAGATTAAAGGAATAAGAATAGGCAATGACGAAACCAAATTATCACTCTTTCCAACATGATGGTTCAAGAACCCCAAGTTCTGCCAAAAAGATTAGAAATAATCCACAACTTTAGGTTGTGGTTTAAAAATAAACCCACATAATCATCAACATTCTTATATTCACTAACAAAATCCAACAGTCAGAGTTACAAAGAAAATTCCATTTAAAGAACTACTGATAATAAAAATATTTAGGAATCTATTCCAAGGAAAAATCAGAAACATGAGCAAAATTACAGACCACTTTTCACAAAATTAAGTCTGATCTAACCAATTGGAAAAAATTAAAGCTCTTGGATAGGGCAACAAATTTAAAAAGATGACAAATCCTAAACTAATCTTTTTTATTTGCTATACCAATCAGACCCCAAAAACTATTTTAATGACCTAGAAAATATAACAACAAAGTTCATATGGAAAAACAAATCAAGAATTTCAAGAATTAATGAAAAAAAAAAAATGAAGTTTCTTTGTACCAGATCTAAAATTATATTATAGAGCAGCAGTTCAAAACATTTGGTATTGGCTAGGAATGGATTGGATCAGTGGAATGATTGCAAAGGAAAAACAACAAATATGCAATATCTTTGAAAAAAAGTCCCACTTTTGGGATAAGAACTTACTATTTGATAAAATTGCTAAAATTAAACTAATATGGCAGAAACAGGCATTGATCCAATTTAACACCGTACCAAAAAAAAGGTCAAAAATGGGTTCATGACCTAGGCATAAGAATAAATTATTAATAAATTAGAGAAACAGGATAGTTTACCTCTCAGACCTGTGGAAGGGAAGGTCTTTATGACCAAAAAGAGAACAAGAGATCATTACTGTCACAAAAAAGAAAATTTCGATTATACCAAACTGAAAAGTTTTTGCAAAACAAAACTAATGCAGAAAGATTAGAAGGGAAGCAATAAACTGGAAAAATTTTTACAGTCAAAGGTTCTGATAAAGGCCTCATTTCCAAAATATAAGAAATTCTTAATTTTAAAAAAATCAAGCCTTTCCCAATTGAAAAATGGTCAAAGGATATGAACAGAAATTCTCAGTGAAGAAATTAAACATTTCTAGTCATATGAAAAGAAACCCAAGTCATTATTAATCAAGAAATGCAAAAAGACAACTCTAAGATACCACTATACACCGTCAGATTCTAAAAAAAGATGAGGGGGAAAAGGGCATTGTCATTTGAATTGTAAAATCCAACCATTTTGGAGAGTAGTTTGGAACTAAATTTAAAAATTATCAAACTGTGCATACCCTTTGATCCACGTGTTACTACTGGGATTGTATCCCAAAGAGATTATAAAAAGGAAAGGGACCTGTATGTACGTGTTTGTGGAGCCCTTTTGTAGTGGCTAAAACTGGAAATTGAATGGATGTCCATCAGTTGGGAGAAAGGTTGAATAAATTGTGGTAAAGAAAATTATGGAATATTACTGTTCAGAAAAACCAACGGGGATAATTTCCAGAAGGCCTGGAGACTTACTGAACTGATGCTGGGTAAATGAGCGGACCAGGAGATCTTATACTTCAACAAACTACTATATGATGACCAGTTCTGATGGATCAGGCCATCCTCAGCAACGGATAAAAATCTTTCTAATGGAGCAGTAATGAACGAAACTAGCCCAGAAAAAGAACCTGGAGATAAAAACCATTACATTGAATTCCCAATCCATATTTTTATGACACATGTTATTGATTTCCTTACAAGCTAATTGTACAATATTTCAGAGTCTGATTCTTTTTCTAACAAAATAACGTTTTGGTAGGTATACTTTTGTGTATCTAATTTATATTTTAATATATTTAAATCTACTGGTCATCCTGCCATCTAGGGAGGGGGCAAGAGGTGAAAAATTGGAACAAGAAGTTTGGCAATTGTTAATTGTAAAGTTACCCATGTATATATCCTGAAATAAAAGGTATTAAATAAAAATAAATAAATAAATAAAAAGGGAAAGGGGCCATGTTTACTGTTTGGGTTTTCGTATGGCTAAAAATAAATTGAATGGATGTCCATCAGTTGGAGAAAAGGTTGAAAAATTGTGGTATTGAAAATTATGGAATATTACTGTTTTTAAGAAATAACCAACAGGATTTTCAGAAAGGTGGGAGAGACTTTTGAACTGATGGGGAAAGCAGGACCAGGAGTCATTATATACTTCCCAATACACATATGGATGACCAGTTCTGATGGTCAGGCCATCCTCGCAAGATCAACCAAATATTTTTAATGGAGCAGAATGAACTGAACTAGCTATGCCCAGAAAAAGAACCTGGGAGATGACTAAAAACCATTACTTAATTCCCAATCACTATTTTATGCCACTCATTATTGATTTCCTTCCAAGCTAATTTAAATATTTCAGGTCTGTTCTTTTCTACACAAAATAACGTTTTGGTCAGGAACTTTTTGTGTATCTAATTTTATTTTAATATATTTAACATCTACTGGTCATCCGCCATCTAGGGGGAGGGGCAAGGGGAAAATGGAACAAGTTTGGCAATTGTTAATGCTGTAAAGTTTACCCATGTATATATCCTGTAAATAAAAGGCTATTAAATAAAAAAAAATAAATAAATAAATAAAGAAGGGAAAGGGGCCTGTATGTGCACAAATGTTTGTGGCGGCCCTTTTCGTAGTGGCTAAAAACTGGAAACTGAATGGATATCCATCAGTTGGAGAATGGTTGAATAAATTGTGGTATATGAAAATTATGGAATATTACTGCTGTAAGAAATACCAACAGGAAATTTCAGAAAGGCCTGGAGAGACTTAACGAACTGATGCTGAGTGAAATGAGCAGGACCAGGAGATCTATATACTTCAAAACAATACTATATGATGACCAGTTCTGATGGAAGGATCACAAAAAGGTCCCAAATTATTTTAATGGGAAAAATATCAACTATTATGCCCAGAAAAAGAACTCTGGTTGATGACTTAAAACCAACATTAACCCCAATCCCTATATTTATACACTGGTTTTTTGATTTTTTCTTCAAAGCTAATTGTACAATATTTCGAGTCTGATTTTTTTGTACAGCAAAATAACGTTTTGGTCATGTATCTTATTGTGTATCTAATTTATATTTTAATATATTTAACATCACTGGTCATCCTATCTAGGGGAGGGTGGGGGAGATGAAAAATTGAAAGAGGTTTGCAATTGTTAATGGAAAGTTACCCATGTATTATCCTGTAAATAAAGGCTATTAAATAAAAAAAAAAAGAAAGAAAGTTGCGTGTGCCTTCTCTGCCATCTTGGCTCAGCCCCCCAGGGTTCTCTACTTCACACTTACTCAGTATACTGTAATGATGTAATGGTATTAGGGTATTTAAACTGGGGACAAAGTCAGACTCTGAGGGAGACTGGTTCAGATTGTTAGACTGCTGGAGGAGACTGGGTCAGACTATGATAGACACAGAGTGTGTAAGAGACAGTGAAGCCTTTGGACTCTATTCTTGTCCATTCTCGTGGTGTCTACCCTGCTGAGACCAAGGCCCTGCCTGAGGACCTCCAGAAAGCTAGCCTGAACATTACAGCCAGGCACCCGGTTTCTTTGGGCTTTTCCACTGGACTGGCGGGCTGCTACATCCCATCTTGTCATGGCTTAAACTCCTAGCTCTGTTTGGGATTCTATCACTTCTTCCTAGAAACAGATATGGCCAAATAAAAAAGAAGAGAAACAAATACCACAGCCCATTTCTCTGAGCCACAGGGTAAAAGGGAAAAAAAAAGATAAAGAGGTTTCCTCTTCACTGTTTAGTGCCCACTCAGATATGATAAGTTTCTGTAATTTTCTTTCTCTGTTTTCAGCCTACCTGGTTTAGGTATCAGTACCATGTCTGTGTCATAGAAGGAATTTGGAGGCATCCTTTTGCAACTCTTCAGCCAAACATGGAAGTACAATGCATCTTACACTTCTGATAGGTCAATTTCAGAAGTATTGTACTTCCATATTTACTCCCAATTCCTAGAACAGGATTTTTATCAGTATTTCTAGGCCTTATGAATTGTTTTTATATCTAATGATCATAATAGTTGAGATTCTTGGAAGAGAACTTGCCTCTAGGTTTAACCCCAATCTTTGCAATCTTAGGCAAGATTATCGGATTATGACTGTGCTAATCAAATTGGGGCATTATTGGTGCATCTTTAAAATCTGAAAAAAAAAGTCTTCTTTGATATTAAAGCAGAGTATTGGAATACCAAAGTACTTCTCCATAGGTGAAGAAGGATTCGAAGAGGAGAGGCAGAGATGTAGAGAGATTCAGAGAAGCAGAGAGATGCAGAGACATACATACAGTTGCTCTTGCTTCCTGCTAACCCCAGCTGAGATTATCAATAAAGAAAGGCTGTTTGGCTCCTTAACATCGGGTCTTCAGGTCTGTTCGGGGGAGATTGGTATGTATTGCCCAAGCCCATCGTAGCCTCAGAAGGGGAGCTTACATACATCTTGTTAAAGGGGAATCATAAGCATATACTAAACATATATACACCAAGTAGTAGAGGACCCAGATTCCTAAAGAAGATATTAACACAGTTACAGGAAGAAATAGATTGTTAAACTATTTTTGTAGGAGATTTCAACCTTCCCTCTCAAATGAGACAAATCTAACAACAAAATGAACAAGAAACTTAAGGAAATTAATAGCATCCTAGAAAATCTAGGTATGATGGATCTCTGGAGAAAATTGATTAGGCACAAAAAAGAATGCATCTTTTTCTCCATAGTACATAGCACCTACAAAAAAAGTGACCATGTATAAGGCATAAAAGCCTCACAATCAAATGCAGAAAGGCCAAGTAAATATTTCCATTTCAGACCACTATACAATAAAAATTCAATAAAGATTTAGGGAAAGATAGATTAAAAACCAGTTGGAACAAATAATCTAGTTCTAGATAATGAGTGGCTCAAACAACAAATCACAGAAGCAATCCAAGAGAATGAGAATAAGAGAACATACCAAAACTTATGAAATACAGCTAAAAGAGTTCTTTGGGAAAATTTTGTAACTCTAAATAGTTACATGAATAAAATAGAGAAAGAGGAGATCAATGAATTGAGCATGCAACTAAAAAAGCTAAAAAAATTTAAATCCCAATTAAATACAAAATTAGATATCCTGGACTCAAAGCAATTAAATGGAAACTAAGTGAACCGTTGAAATGATTAATAAATCTAAGAGCTTTTTATGAAAAAAAAAATAGAACAAAATAATAAAATAGGGAAAAAATTAAGACAATTAAAGCAATAATTAAAAGCTATTTTGCCCAACTTTATGCCAGCAAATATGACAATCAAAATGAATGAATATTTACGGAATGTAAATTGCTCAGATTAACAGAAATGGAAACTAATTTTTTTAAATAGTCCCATTTTAGAAAAAAAGAAATTGAACAAGCCATCAATGAACTTCCTACGAAAAAGTTCTCAAAAGGCTAGAGGGATTTAGAGTGAATTCTACCCACCATTTAAAGAACAATTAATTTCAATAAACTGGTTCCAAAAATAGGCAAAGAAGGAGTCCTGCCAAATTCTTTCCATGATACAAATATGAAACTGATAATCTACTTCAAGTCTTTCTCTATTTTGGCTGTTCCTAATTTAGGTTAAGAAAATTATAGAACAATCTTCCTAATGAGTAAAACATTTAAAATAAAGTATTTACAAAGAATTTACACCAATATATCAGTAGGATAATACATTATGTCAGAAAGCCAAGTGGGATTTATATCAGGAATATGGGGCTGGTTCAATATTGGGAAAACCATTGCCATAATCAACAGAAATCACAAGATATTCTTAATACATGCAGAAAACAGCTTTTCCTTCCTATTAAAGGACAGCACCCATTCCTATTAAAAACATGAGAGCATAGGGACGAAGGGAATTTTCCTTAAAATAAAATCTCAAACCAACAACAAACATCATTTGTAATGGAGTGAAGTGAAAGTAGTTGTATTCCCAATAAGATTAGGGGTGAAACAAGGATGCCATTATCACCACTTTTATGCAGCATTTTACTAGAAATATTGACTTAAGCAAAAAAAGAAACAGAAATGAAAGAAAGTAGGTTAGGCAATGAGAAGATAAACCTATTACTCTTTGCAGATGACATGATGATATACACAGAGAATCCTAGAAGATCTTCCAAATGCCTACTTGAAAAATTAACAGCTTTAGCAAAGTTGCAGGATATACATACAAATCATCATCTTTTTTAAACATCACTGACAAAGCCCAGCAGCAAAAGATGGAAAGAAATTTGACTTAAAATAATTGTACACCAAATAAAATACTTGGGTGTCTTCCTGTCCAGACAAACCCAGGAAGTATATGAACACAATTACAAAACACTTCTCACACAAATAAAGTGAAATCTAAAAATTGGAAAAATATCAATTGCTCATAATTAGGTCAAGCTAATGTCAGGAAAATGACAGTTCTACCTCAATTGATCTACCTCTTCAGTGCCATACCAATTAAACTGCCAAAACTTATTTTGTAGAACTAGAAAAAATATAAAAATTCATCGGAAAGAATAAAAGGGCAAGAATATCAAGTGAATTAATGAAAAAAAATACAAAAGATGGAGGCTTAGAAGTACCAGACCTAAAACTATTATTATAAAGTAACAATTATCAAAACCATTTGGTATTGGCTAAGAAATAGAGTAGTGGACCAGTGCAATAGGTTAGATATTACACAATAATCAATGCCTATAGTGATCTAGTATTTGATAAACCCCCAAATTTAATTCAAGTGGTGTGATAAGAACTTGCTCTTTTACAAAAATTTCTGAGAAAACTCCAAAATGTCAGAAACTCAGCATAGAACTTCATCTCACACCTCATATTAAAATAAAGTCAAAATATATAATTTGGGGATAAAGAGTGTTGCCATAAGCAAATTAGGAAATTAAGCAATAATTTGCCTATCATATCTTTGGAGAAGGGAGTAATTTATTACTAAAGGACTAGACAACATTATGGAATGCAAAATAGACAACTCTGATTACATTACATTATATTGTTTTAGCACAAAAAAAATCAAGAGAAACAAGATTAAAAGGGAATTACAAAGTTTGGAAAATATCACAGCTAGTTTTTTATCTGATAAAAGTCTTTTTCATTTTCTACAATATATAAGAGAACTGTATCAAATTTATAAGAATACAAGTCATTCCTCATTTGGCAAATAGTCAAAGGATATAAATAGATGATGAAATTAAAGCCATTTAAGATCATAAATGCTGTACATGATTATTGATTAGAGAAATGCAAATTCAAACAACTCTGAAATGCCACCTCAAACCTTTCAGATTGGCAAAGATGACAGAAAAAGATAATGACAAATATTGGAAGGGATTGTAGGAAAATTGGGACACTAATGCATTGTTGGTGGAGATGTGAAATGATTCAATCATTCTGGAGAACAATCTGGAACTAAAGGGCTATAAAGCTTGCATACCTTTTGACCCAGCAGTGCCATTACTAGATCTGTATCCTAAGGAAATAGTGAAGGAGGGAAAAGCATCGACATTTGCAAAACTGTAGCAGATCGTATTGTCATAGCAAAGAATTGGAAAATTAGTACATACCCATCAATTGGGGAATGACTAAACAAATTGCGATATATGAAAATAGTGGAAGTTTATTACAGTATAGAAAATGAGGAAGATGATTGTAGAAAGGCCTAGAAAGATTTACATGAATTGATGCTGAGCAAAACAAGCAGAACCAGGAATACGTTGTACACAGTAACAGTAAGAATGTGCAATGATCAACTATGAAAGATTTGGTTCTTCTCAGAGATTCAGTGATCCAAAGCAATCCCAATAGACTTTAGACAGAAAATGCCATCTGCATCTAGAAAAAGAACTGGGGAGACAGAACATAAATCCACATGTGCTATGTTCACTTCTTTTTTCTATTTTTTTAAAAAATAGATTCCATGGCTTTTCCCTTTTGCTCTGATTTTTTTTCTTCCACCATGATTAATAAAGCAATGTGTATTAAATGTAAACAAATTTACCACCAAAAAGAAGATAATTGGAACAAATTCTCCAATAAAATGTAAGCAGATAGCAGGGTGGATTAAAAACTGTACATTGTCTACAAAAAACACATTTGAAACAGTGAAACAGAGTAAAGACAAAGGTCTGAAGCAGAATATATTGTGAAGCAAAAAAAGCCAAAGGTAGCAATTAAGATTTCAGACAGAATAATAAGCTAAAACAGACCTAATAAAAGAAAGAAGAAAGCTATATCTTGATAAAATATTCTAGGACATAAAAATCTCACAAAGAAATGCAGAAAGGTAGAAAGAGTAAATTCATCCTCTTCTGAAAAACATGCAATAAAAATTATATTTAATAAAGGTTCAGGGAAAGATAAGATTAAAAATAATTGCAAATTAAATGAGCGAGTCAAACAACAAATCACAGGAACCACAATTTTGTTCAAGAGAATGAGAAGAGGAAGACAAAATACCAATAGTTATGGGATATAGTCAAAGCAATTATTAGGGGAATTTTTTTTTTTAATCTCTAAATGCTTTATACCAATAAAATAGAGAAAAGAGATTATGCAACTATAGAGGCTGGAAAAAGACCTAATACCAAATTGGAAATTCTGAGAATCAAAGGAAAGACGAATAAAATTGAAAGGAAGAAATCTATTGAACTAATTAATAAAATTAAAAGTTGGTTTTATGAAAACCCTAACAAAATAGATAAACTTTGGTTAATTTGAGAAGAAAAAGAAAAGAAAACAAAGTTACCCTCATGAAAAATGAAAAGTTTTAACTTACCACTGAAGAGGAAATTACCGCACTAATTAGGATCTATTTTATCCAACAAATCTGACAAATTGAAATGGTTGAACATTAAAAATATGTATATATTGTCCAGATTAACAGAAGAGGAAATAAAATATTACATATTCCCATTTTTAAAAGAGATATTGAGCAAACCATTAGTGAACTCCTCGAGGGAAAAAAAATTCCCCAAGCCCAGATGAATTTACAAATCAATTCTACCTATATTAAAAAAAAAAATTCCACTACTAAAATCAAGAGAAACCAAAACAAAAAAATTACAGATTAGTGAATATTTATGCAAAACATTTAAAGTATTACCAAAAACAGTACAACAATTTATTAACAGGACAATACACTGTAATCAAATACGAGTTTTTCCAGGACTACATTGCCATAACTGAAAAACAGAAATCATATGATAATCTCAGTAGATGCAGAAAAAACTTTTCACAAAATACAGCACCCGGTACTATTAAAAGCATTTGAGACTATATGAATAAATGAGTTTTTCTTAAAATGATAAGCAGCATATTTCTAAAACCAAAAGCATTATTTGTAATGAAGAGAAGCTGGATGCATTTCAATTAGATCGGGGTGAAACAAAGATGCGATTTATTATCTCTAGTATTCAATTTTGTACTACAAATGTGGTTTCTAATAAATAGAAGGAATTAAAGTAGGCAATGAGGAAGGAAAAATTAGCATATTTTGCACATGACATGACAGTATACTTAACCAAAAAATGACTTGAAGCAACAACTTTAGCAAAGTTGAAGGACATAAAATGAACCTAAATCAGTAGCATTTGTGCATGTTGACAAAAATACCCAGTAACAAGAAATAGAGAAATTCCATTTAAAATAACTTAAGACAAAATAAAATTCTTGGCCATATATCTGCCAAAACAAACCCGGGAACGATAAGAGCAGAATTACCAAACACTTTTCACACAAAGATTTAGATTATTAGGAAAATGTCAACTGTTCTTTGTTAGGCCAAGCTGATATAATAAAAATGACAGTTGTGCTTAAATGAATCTACTTGCTCATGGCCATACAAATCAAATTGCCCAGAAATGATTGCATGAGGCATGAAATAATAAAATTGATCTGGAAACAGACAATTCAAGAATATTAAGGGAATTAGTGGGTAAAAAATGCAAAAGATGGTGGTCTATCAGTACCAAACCTAAAACTGTTATAAAGTAGCAATCATCAAAACTATCTGGTACTGATCTAAGAAATAAAGTGGTAAAGCAGTAAAATAGGTTGGATATGCAAAACAGATAGTCCATGGCTATAGAAAGGTATTGTTTGATTAAACCCAAAGACTCTAGCTTCTGGGATAAAAACTTAACTCTTTATCCAAAATTGCTGAGAAGACTGGAATATGGTATGTCAAAAACCCAGCATAGACCTATACCTTACACCCTGACCTTTTTTTGATCACAATGGGCACATGAATTAAACACAAAGGGTAATCGTTATAAGCAAATTGTGGGAAGGGATCATTTATTTCTCATATCTTTGGA
This sequence comes from Sarcophilus harrisii, assembly GCF_902635505.1. Classification (NCBI taxonomy): domain Eukaryota; kingdom Metazoa; phylum Chordata; class Mammalia; order Dasyuromorphia; family Dasyuridae; genus Sarcophilus; species Sarcophilus harrisii. The sequence goes on along the minus strand of NW_022290939.1, from coordinate 66,726 downwards.
GAAGGGAAATTTTATGACCAAACAAGATTTAAAGAACAATATGAAATACAAAATGGATAAATTTAGATTACATTAAGTTAAAAACATTTTTTTTTTAATTGAACCAGTGCAGCCAAAGCAGAAAGCTGGGAAATAGTTTTTACATTCAGTGTTTCTGAAAGAGGCCTCATTTCTAAAACATAGAGAATTGACTCAAAATATAAGAATCCAAGCCATTATCCTGCTGATGAATGATCAATGGATGGGAACAAATACTTGGCATATGAAGAAGTTAAATCCAAATATAGACTTATGGAAAGATGTTCTAAGTATTTATTGATTGGAGAAATGTAAATTAAAACCACCCTGAGGTACCATCTTACTCATATCTGATTGGCTAACATAAAAGGACAGTATGATAAATATTGGAGGTGATGTGGGAAAACAGGGTACACTGATGCATTGCTGATGGAGTTGTGATCTGATATCACCATTCTGGAGAGCAATTTGGAACCATATCCAAAGGATTATCAGATTGTGCATACCCTTTGATCATGCAGAGCCACTATTGTGTTGGTGTCCCAAAGAAATCATGAATGAAACAGATAGAGGTGTTTAAAAATGCTTGTAGTAACTCTTTCTATGGTGACCTAGAATTGGAAAAAGAATAGATGCTTATTATTATTCTATAAAAAAATGCTGCCCAAGCTGATTTTTTAAAAGTCTGAAAAGTTTCACATGAACTAATGCTAAGTGAATCAAGGAAAACCAGAATATCACTGTACACAACAACAAGAAGATTCTGCAATAATCAATTATGATAGACTCATCAATTCAGTGATTCGAGGCAATCTCAAAGTTTGGAGGGAAAATGGCATACACATCTAGAGAAAGAAATATGGAGACTAAATGTGTATCATCACATATAATTTTCACCTTATTTCTGTCTTCTGTTCATTTTTTTTTCCTTATAGTTTTCTTATATCTCTTTTTGATTTTTTTTCTCCCAACAAGATGTTTATAGAAATTTCTTTAAAATGAATGTATGTGCATAATATTAAAAAACATAAATCTTTCATAAACATTAATTTGTCATATAAATGTTTAAAATTATAATAAAATACAATAAATTATAAAAATAAAAATAATCATAAAAATAAATAATAATAAAAATAATAAAAAGTGAATGTTTCCATTAAAAAATTAAATTAAAAAGTTAACAGGTATGTGGAAAAATGTTCTGTCAATAATTAAAGATATGCAAATTGGAATATATCTAAGGTTATAGCTGATGACTAGTAGATGGGAAAAGATTAAAAAGAAAGTGTTGGAAGTGAAAATGTTGTAGAAATAGTTATATTAATACTGTTGGTTGAATTGTGGGCTAGTCTAGCCATTCTGGAGAGCAAGTTCAGACATATACTCCAAAATAATTAAATCATGAATATCTTTTACCCAGTGACACTTTTTTTAAGCTTATAAGTAAAAGAGCTCAAAGAATGAGTAAGAGGACCCACGAATATAAAAATACTTACAAAAACTTTTGGGGGGACAGGGCATCAAAGAAATTGACATATTTATCAATTGGAAAACAGCTGACGAAACAGTGGTATATAAATAAAGCAGAATACTAATCTCCTCTAAGAAGTAATGAAATCTGACTTTGTGTGGAAAGTGTTGTGTAGTTGTGTTCATATAGTTTCCTTGGCTGATATATACCTAAGTATTTTATACTATCGACAGTTATTTTAAATGGAATTTCTGTTTGTATATCTTGCTGCTGAACTTTGTTTGGTAATATATAAAAATGATGATTTATGTGGATTTATTTTGTTATCTATAATTTTGCTAATATAAATTGTTTCTAACATTTTTTTTTAGTTGATTCTCTAAGTTTCTCTAAGAATACCATCATATCTCCAAAGAGTGATATTTTGGTTTCCTCATTGCCTACTCTAATTCCTTTAATCTCTTTTTCTTCTTTTATTGCCAAATCTAACATTGCTAATATGATATTGAATAATAATGACGACAGTGGGTAATTTATGAAAATATTCTAAACCTGGTTCTAACTGTCCATACCTCTTTTGCCTAGGCATTCATCATTCAGTTATGTAAAGTGGACTTTGTATAATTGTGAAGCATAATACTCTTTCCTTTTTTTGTTGTTATTTAATAGCCTTTTATTTACAGGTTATATGCATGGGTAACTTTACAGCATTAACAATTGCCAAACTTCTTGTTCCAATTTTTCACCTCTTACTTCCCACCCCCTCCCCTAGATGGCAGGATGACCAGTAGATGTTAAATATATTAAAATATAAATTAGATTACACATTATAAAATATATATGACCAAAAACATTATTTTGGCTTATAAAAGAATCAAACTCTAGAAATATTGTACAATTAGGGCTTGTAAAGGAAATAAAAATGCAGGTGGGCATATATGGGATTGGGAATTCAATGTAATGGTTTTTAGTCATCTCCCAGGTTTTTCTTCCTTGAGCGTAGCTGGTTCAGTTCATTACTGCTCCATTGGAAATGATTTGGTTGATCTTAAGTTGGCTAAGGATGGCCTGGTCCATCAGAACTGGTCATAATATAGTTTGTTGTTGAAGATTAATGATCTCCTGGTCCTGCCTTTTCTACCTTTGACATCCGTTGTGTAAGCCTCTAAGGCCTTTCTGAAATCAATCCTTGTTGGTCATTTCTTACAGAAAGTAAATATTCCAATATTCATATACCACAATTTATTCAGCATTCTCCAACTGATGGAATCCATTCAGTTTCGGTTTTAGCCACTGCAAAAGGGCTTTGCCACAAACATTCGTGCAATACAGGTCCCTTTCCTTTCTTTTTATAATCTCTTTTGGGATATAATCCCAGTAGTAACACTGCTGGATCAAGGATATGCACAGTTTGATAACTTGAGCATAGTTCAAACTACTCTCCAAAATGGTTGGATTTTACAACTCCACCAACAATGCATCAATGTCCCAGTTTCCCGCATCCCTCCAACAATCATATTATTTTTCTGTCATTCTTAGCCAATCTGACAGGTGTGTAGTGGTATCTTAGGGTTGTCTTAATTTGATTTCTTGATTATAATGACTTGGAGCATCTTTCATTGATAGAAATGTTTCAATTTCTTCATCTGAGTTGTCTGGTTATTCCTTTGACCATTTTCAATTGGAAGGCTTGATTTTTTTATAAATTAGAGTAATTCTATAATTTTGGAAATGGGCCTTTATCAGAACTGACTGAAAAATAATTTTCCAGTTTATTGTTTTCCCTTCTAATCTTGTCTGCATTAGTTTGTTTGTCAAAACTTTTCAGTTTGGTATAATCAAATTTTCTATTTGTGACGTAATGATCTCTAGTTCTGCTTTTTCTAAAGACCTTCCCTTCCACAGGTTGAGAGGTAAACTTCTATGTTCTAATTTATTAATAATTTCATTCTTTATGCTTAGGTCATGAACCCATTTTGACTTTATTCTTGTGTACGGTGTTAGATGGATCATGCTAGTTTCTGCCATATTAGTTTCCAATTTTCCGCAATTTTAAAATAGTAAGTTCTTTATCCCAAAAGCTGGGATCTTTGGTTTGTTCAAACACTAGGTTGCTATATTTGTTGACTGTTTTATCCCTTGAACCAATCTATTCACTGATCAACTAATCTTTCCTTAGCCAATACCAATGTTTGGTAACTGCTGCTCTATAATATAATTTTTAGATCTGTTAGCTAAGCCCAATCTTTTTTTTTTTTCTTAATTCTTGAAATTTTTGGATTTTTTTATTGAACTTTTGTTTTTTTTCTTTGGTATTAAATGTTTTTTGGGAGTCTGATTGGTATAGCTAAATAAATTAGATAGTTTTTTGTTATTTCATCTTTTTATTTTTGTTATTTCCAAGAGTTTAATTTTTTAATTGGTTGGATAAGATTATTTGTGTAAAGTGGTTTGTTTTTGTCATAAGTTTTATTTTTTGGCAGATAGATTTAATATTTTTATTTGTGTTCTTTAATGGACTTTTGTACTCTGTTTATTTTTTAGTGATATAAAATGTTGATGACTTTGTGGGTTTTTTTCGCCTTTGCTAAATTTTGGTTATTTCTAATATTTTTGAGAACTCTGGGTTTTTATCCTCATGTACGCAAAGAGTGAATTTTGCTTTTGCCTATTTTTTTTTTTTTTAATCTTATTTAAGGCAGGGTTTTTAAATAAATGTGCGATGTGGGCAAATTTGTTTCACTGATTTGGGGGTTGCAGTTTGTTTTTTAGATGCTCTGTGGTTTTAATAGGTGTTGCTGTTATTTTGAAAGTTTTTTTATGCCAATGTGTTTTTTACTAGAATGGAGTTGATTTTTGTTTTCTTGGCATCTATTGGGTGTCATTGGTTTTGTTATTTGTTAATAGGCTTATTGATTTTTCCTAATGCCAGCCCTGGCTTCCTTGGTATTTTCCTCTTGATATAGTGTTTTCTGGAGATGATTTCGTAGTCTTTTGCTAATATTTTATTTTTTTGCATCAATTTCTTAGGGATTGGTTATAATTTTTTTTCTGTTTTTGCTACCTGGTTAGGTTTAGCCTTCTTGTTAGAAGGAATTTGGTAGGGATTTTGTTTTTTTCAAAATTTGTAGATTGGGGCCAATTGTTTTTTAAATGTTTGGTAAAATTCTGTAATCCATTGTTGGGATTTTTTTTGGGAGTTGTTTAATTGTTGTTTTTTTTTTTTTTTCTGAAATGGGACTTTCAGGCATTTACTTTTCTTTAGTTCTAAGTTTATTTTGGAGGAAGTCTCCTTTCTTATTTTTTATGGATAAGTTGATAAAATAATTTTTTTTCTCTTTTGGTGGAAGTTTTTTTTATTTTAAGACTACTATTTATTTTTTCTTTTTCTAATAGATTTACAAGGTTATCTATTTTTTGGCTTAATGCCAACTTTTAGTTTTATTAATTAGTTTCAGTGTTTTTTTTTTTTATTTTACTTTCTTTTTAATTTTAGAATTTCAATTTGTATTTGATTGGGGTTTATTTGGTTTTTTAGTTTTTTTAGTTGGAAATTCATTTAACTTTTCTTTCTTGTTTTTAGTAAGTCTGGATTAAAATTTTTTTACTGGTTTGGCTCCCTTTTGGTATGATGTTCATCTTTGTCTTATCTTATTGTTTTAATTGGTTCTATAATTTGCTCTTCAATCATAAGATAATTGTTTAGTTCCATTATTTTGGCATTCCTCTTTTGTGAATGTGGTTTTTTGCACATGTGAAGCATGATTTCTGCTTTCTGCTTTAATTTTAGGTCTTTTGTTAATTATGGTAATTTTAATAAGTTCTTGAATTGCTGAGAAGTATATTCCTTCTATCTCCATTAAATTTCCTAAGACCCATAACTATTTTTCTAATTTTCTATTTCCTTAATTTCTTTCTTATTTGTTTTGGGTTTGATTGGCTAACCCTGAGAGTGGTTGAGATCTCCCTTTAAGCAGTTTTGTTTTTTTCTTTCTTGCAACTTCTTTCCCTTTAGGAAGTTGAGTGCCATTACTGGGTTATGTTGCTTGATATTTTTGTTGGTTTTTTTTAGCAGGATGTAGTTTCCTTCTTATTCTTTAATTAGATCAATTTTCTTTTTTTGATCTGGATGGATGAATTTGATATGAAGCAAATAGTTTTGCTGGCCTTTTCCTTTCTTGTACCCCTTTTAATGTGTTCTTGTAAACAACATATTGTGGGTTGACTGATAGTTCTTCCTTTTTATGGGAGTTTCTTGATATTTATGGTTGGTTACTAAATTTTTTTCCATCTTAATAACCCCGTTGTGTTTTTACTTTCTTGCCTAACATCTTCTTTTAAACTTATGTACCCTTTGGTATAGACTTATTCTTTAACCTTTCTCCCCTTTGAGTTTCCCTTCCTTCCCTTTTATCTTCCTTTTCCCTTCCCTTTTATGAGGCAAGAGAGAATTTTCTCAAAAAAAGTCAATTTTTTTTCTTTTGGAGCAACTTATGAGGAGGTATTTCCCAATGTTTCCCTTTAAATTTTCAGATATGATAAGTTTTTAGCACTTTGTGGGAGTGGTTTTTTTTATCCCTCCTTCCCATTTTTTCTGCCACTCCCTTTTCCCTTATTCTTTTTTTTTATTTATTAGTCAATCTTTTTGTATTTTTTTGATATTTTCTAAATTTTTTATTTTTTTGCATTTTGGAGTTTTTTGGAACTTTTCTTTTGTTTGGTTTTTTTTGAAAAAATGGAATTTTTTGTTTTTAAATGTCCATTTTTCCCTGAAGAAAATGTCCTTAGGTAGTTTATTTTCATTGTTTTGTGTTTTTGGAATACTTTGGCCCTGTTTTTTAATGAGGGAAGATTTGGGTGATTTTGTGGACCGGTATTTTAAATGGTTTTTTTTTTGTTGAAAATTTTTTTCCTTAATTGAAGTTTTTTTGGGCCCAAAATTTTTGGGGTTTTTTTAGGTTTTTTCCAGAAGGTGTTGATGTTTTCAATGCTTATTTTTTCTGATTTTTAATTGGGAGTTTTTGATGATTTTTGTAAAATAATTGGTTTTTTTTTCTTAGTTTTTTGGAAAATAAAATTAGTTTCTCTTTAAATTTTTTTTCCAAGTTGTTTTTGGTAGATAATTTTGGTTTTTTCCAGTTTGTCTTTTTTTTGTTTTTTGCTTGATGATTTTTGTCTAATGAATTTAGTTTCTTTTGTTATTTTTTTTTAAAGAATTATTTTTTCATTTTTTTCTTTTTCGTATATGTCAATTGAGTTTTGAATGTATTGTTTTGGTCTGTGGAATTTTTTCCATTTCACTAATTTTTTTTTTTTTTTTTTTTTAGTGAATTATTTTTTTTCCAATTAAGATCCTGCTTTCTTTGGTGTTCTTTGTCTTTTTAAAATTACGGATCCTACTTTTCGGTGTTTTTTCTTTTTCCAATTCACGGATCCTACTTGTTGGGTTCTTTGTCTTTTCCAATTCACAGATCCTACTTTCTAGTGAATTCTTTATTTTTCCAATTCACAATTTTACTTTCCTGAGATTTTTTTTTTTTTCCAACACCATTTTGTTCCTGCACTTCCTGGGAATTTTTTAACTTTTGCAATTCGTATTTCAGGAAGTTGTTGCCTCTTTGAAGGCTTCTTCCTTTCCCCATTTATCTTCTAACTCTTTTGAGACTTTAATGGTTTCTTCTATGAGAATCATGTAAAGGGAGGACAGTCTGATGATTTTTGTTTTGGGTCTCTTCAGGTTTGCTGATGCTCTTTCTGCATGAACCTGTCATCGTTCTTTTTCATCTTTTATTCATGTTTTTAAAGCCTTTAGGGTAGGTCTCTTAGGTGGGGTTAAGCCCTCTGCAGAGCAGGAAAAGTGTAAACCGATTTCGGCTGGCTCCGAGGATGGAGTCCTGAGGGAGAGTTTTCCTTCCCCAACAGGAAGTGGATTCAGCACTGGCCGAGCTTATCAAACTGCTTTAGGGCTGTTGGTTAAATTCCCTCGCAGGGGACTAAAAGGGGAAAGTGTACTGCCCCAGGCCGGCCCTTGTGGGACTTGAGATTAGCGTGACCAGACCACGACGAGACTGGACCGAACCGAGACCCCAGGAACTCTGTCCCAGTGTTCCTGGTAAATCGGCCCTGAAATTTATGGCCCCAAGCGGCTCCCACTGGCAGATTAGGTAAACCTGGGCTGCGTCCTCATGTGCGGATCAAACTGCCCCAAGGAAAAGCCCGTACTGTGGGTTGGGGGCGCTTGTGAGATCTGTCCTTCACCCTCGGTTTGAGACTGTCCTCGGAACCTAATTTTCTCCCTGTTGCGCCGACTCCCCCTGGCCCCGGAACCAACCTTTTTGGTGAGACGCTTCAGCCGGGAGTTGTTCTACTTCTTTCTTTTACAATTGAGCATCAAGACTATTTTTGGGCTCGAAAATATTGATAAAGAGGGTAAGAGAAGAGCTTAGAAAGTCGCGTGTGTCTTCTCTGCCATCTTGGCTCCGCCCCCCTCTTACATTAGTCTCCTATGAAAACTTCTAAGAAAACAATGGGAAACATGTATTTTTCTTTCTCTTTTAAAATATGCAACATTTTACTTCCAGACTAAGCTTTCCTTAACTAAGATGCTGTTCATATCATTCCCTAGAACATAAACTTTTAATGGTCCCCTTCTTTTGTAATGCATTAAATTGTACTGTCTTGCCTGTGAAGCTTCTTCAGGCCTACGGTGTAAATCCAACATAATTGCTCACACTCCTCGGAATATAAGGCCCATTCTAGTCAGATCTGTTCTTCCCTAGTGTAGGAATAGGTGCTGCTTATTTCTTACCCAATCTTTTCTTTACCTAAAATGGTTATTTCCTGCCTATATTTGGGCTAAGAAAACATCAGTCGTATAAAAGCAGGTTGTTGTGATTATACATTTTATGTGCAAAATATCAGGGACTTATTCTCTAATTGATAAATGGTCAAAAGATATGAATAGACAATTTTCAGATGATGAAATTAAAACTATTACTACTCATATGAAAGAGTGTTCCAAATCACTATTGATCAGAGAAATGCAAATTAAAACAACTCTGAGATACCACTATACACCTGTCAGATTGGCCAGAATGACAGGGAAAGATAATGCAGAATGTTGGAGGGGATGTGGGAAAACAGGGACACTGATACATTGTTGGTGGAATTGTGAATACATCCAGCCATTCTGGAGAGCAATTTGGAACTATGACCAAAAAGTTATCAAACTGTGCATACCCTTTGATCCAGCAGTGTCTCTACTGGGCTTATACCCCAAGGAGATACTAAAAAAGGGAAAGGGATCTGTATGTGCCAAAATGTTTGTGGCAGCCCTGTTTGTAGTGGCTAGAAGCTGGAAAATGAATGGATGCCCATCAATTAAGAGAATGGTTGAGTAAATTGTGGTATATGAATGTTATGGAATATTATTGTTCTGTAAGAAATGACCAGCAGGACGAATACAGAGAGGATTGGCGAGACTTACATGAACGGATGCTGAGTGAAATAAGCAGGATCAGTAAATCATTATATACCTCAACAGCGATACTGTACGGGGATGTATTCTGATGGAAGTGGATTTTTTCAACAAAGACAAGATCTAAATTAGTTTCAATTGATCAAGGATGGACAGAAGCAGCTACACCCAAAGAAAGAACACTAGGAAATGAATGTAAACTGCTTGCTTTTTGTTCTTCCAGGTTATTTATACCTTCTAAATCCAATTCTCCCTGAGCAACAAGAAAACTGTTGGGCTCTGCACACATATATTTTATTCAAGATCTACTGTAATCTATTAAACATGTATAGGACTGCTTGCCATCTTTGGGGAGAGGGCGGAGGGAGGGAGGGGAAAAATCAGAACAGAAGGGAGTGCAAGGCATAATGTTGTAAAAAATTACCCTGGCATAGGTTCTGTCAAAAAGTTATTTAAAAAAAATATCAGGGACTTATCAAGACAGGCTTGATTTGTGCCAACACCACCAGGATAAAGTCTTAATATGATTGTAGATGGAATTCTAAGAATTCATAGAATCCAGGAGGAGGGAGGTGATACTTTCCTTATACTATGCCCTGGTCAGAACATGTTTGAAGAACATATTCATTCCTGGGAGATATATTTTAGGAAAGACACTCAGAATATTTCCAGAGGAGAGAAATCAGAATGGTTAAAATGGCAACTGATGATGTTTACTGCAGATGTTTACCATAAAGAAGAGAAAAGGAAGGACTGGGATGATAGGGAGTAGTATATGTGCTCAAATATACAATAAAACAATGTTTAATTGACCCTCCAAAAGCTAGGACTAGGCACAAAAAAACACATTTGGGATCAATGCATGAAAAACAAAGAACACAAAAAGCAACCAAATTCCAAACAACTAAAACTTATTTAAAAAGGAATGGACTGCCTAAGGAATTAACACATTCCTCTGTGTGGGGGAAGGAGGGGAGGGTGTGAGAGACAGACAGAGAGACAGAGAGACAGAGACAGAGACACAAAGATCGATTATGCATGCTAGTTAATTGTTAGTTAAAAGAGTAAGCAACTAACAAGCACAAAGATAGGAACATTGTTCTTTGATTTAAATCGAATGGACCTCATAAACTTACTTATTCCTCTGTTCATGTAGCTTTTAATAACTTTATTTTTCCACTCTGATAAGGTATCAAAGAAGGAATTTAGTGGGACAAAGCACATTTTTGTAATCATTCTTGACAGCAATTTATTCCAGCACCTTATTCACAGATTTCACAGAACTTAAATTGAATGTTCTCTTGCAACTTACCCTCTTTTGCTTCCCTTTGCATTAAACTTCTCCAAAGAATACTAATTACTCTGGTGCTTTATCATTATTTCTCTCTCCAACTGCTATAACCCAATGAGTTATTTTTACTCAATGTCAAGAAAAGTTTTAAAAACCAAAATATTCACAGCAATGACTTTTTGAAGGAGCAAATAACTGGAAATAAATTAGCTGCAGCATCATTGACTGAAGAATGGGAAAAAAAATTGGGTTTTGTTGATGTAATGGAACATCATTTTCTATGATAAGAAATAATTACATAAGTGTATGAGAATATTTATATGAATTAATGCAAAATGAAACAAGGACAACCAGTATAACAATATAAATTGTAACTGCAATAATGTAATTGCTAAGGACAATAAAATAACTACAGCTGAATACTGTGAAATTATAATGTCCAAGTTTGGAGATGAGTGGGTACCACCTCTTATTTATGTAGAGTGGAGGATTATCAATGTGGAAGGAACACTGCATGCAATACTGATGTAGTAATTAGGAATGTTTCACTAGATGGTTGAGGAGTGAGATCTTGGGAAAAGAGGCTGATATAAAAGTAAAAGATGATAATTTTTAGAAAAGGAAACTTTCAATTGTCCATGGGTTTCCTGTTTCCCACTAATATGTCTAATATGGTTACTTCCCACTAATCAAAGGAACAGTAGATGACTTTCTGTCTGCATGCAACTGAGGTCAAATGTGTGAGTACTGGCATTGAGATAGGGAATGATGCCCATTTCAGTGTCTCTCAAATAGGTTATATATTATCTTCCTGAATTTATGTAATTTTTAGTCTTGAATATGAGCTAGGAAAAGTTTTTTTTAAGACTGTTAAATTAGTTTTCAATTAATAAAAGTAAATCTGGGCTTTTAAAAAACATTCTCTACTTTTTAAATGTTAATCCAGAACATTTCCACATTCAACTCTCATGAGTTGGAATTTTAGAGGTCTTCTAGTAAGTACAGTCCCAACATGAATTATGAACCCTTTTTACCATATTCCTGTGTCTCATCTATCATCTTATGATCCTAAGACTTTTTTAGATGGGGCAGCAGGTAGCAGTCATCTGCTTTTTGCTCTTCCTCAGCCTGTCCAGAAATCATATGAGCACTAGAAGGCCTTATAAAACAAGGACTACGTGAGTACTTCTCTTTACATTTCTGTCAATTCCCCTTTTTTATTCTGCTATCTAAAAGGACAATAATATTTCTCTCCTCTCAGGCTCATCTTATATGGTAGACTACAGGTTGGTGACTGGATCTTTTAATGATTTGCATGTCTGCAATTAAATGTATGAACTCTTTTTGAAGAATCTAGATTGTCTGACTTGGTATTGCCAATACTTGGCTCCTGATAAGCACTTAAATTGATTCATTCTTGATGGGAAACTTGCTGATGACTAAGAGAACACATTTAACTTTTGGAGTAGCTGTACATCTATTTTCATGTCTCACTGGCACTTATTATTTATACATTTGCAAAGTTTGCAAACTGCATTGCTTTGCTCCTTGCCATCCATATATTATATTATATGCTATTCTTTTGGATCTCACCAAAGCTGACCTACCTTCTTTCAATAGACACTCATGTAACAACAACAACAAAATATATATATATATATATGTATATGTAGTATAAAAATACTTACAGCAATAGGATAATATACATTCATGGGACCTTAGTTTCTTTCTTGGCAAAAAACAAGAGGATGCAGAGTGAATCTGAATCTAGATTTGTAGAGCACACTGATTATAACATCAATGTTAACATTTGATAATTCTCCATGTTAATATTTTGACAAACTTAACCCTTTAAAACATGATGTATAGGTAAAGTTTTCTTGGAAGAAACATTCATTATCAGAATTTCTTCTTCAGGAATTTTATTTTCCTCATCTTTACCATTTTGATGGTTCTTCATAGAAACTTGTTTATTAATTTTGCCACCAGTTGTGTTGTCAATTAATTTATGACCAACTTTTCCCTCCAATATTTCCATTTCATTGTGTTAATGATTTTGCTTTTATTCCATCTAAAAGGAAAGCTTATTATTAGTTACTTTATTGTTGTGTCTGTGTGTGTAAATATATATATATATACATATATATATATATATATATATATGTGTGTGTGTGTGTGTGTGTGTGTGTGTGTGTATACATGCACACTTTTATACATATATATTTACATACTTACTTGGGTTAAGAACTAGACTTGTGGTTTAACTAGTACAAGGAACTACCTGAAGAGAAAATTCCCTCTACCAATGTTACGAAAATCTAGAATATAAGTATTAAGTGACTTGTCTACATATGTCAGAAATGGGACTTGAACTAAATATTCTTAGCTTCCTATGAAATATGCCACACTGCCTTTCATTTTTCAATTTTATTTTGAAATACATGTTATCCTCTATATCATCTTCACTTTTTATTTGGATATAAAATGGTCATAGTTTTATAAATTTTGTTTGAAAGTTGAAATATCGACTCAAATGTCAAAATGATAGCTCAATTTCTATCTCATTTTGTTTTCTCATTCTACTTTCAAGTTCTCTTCTCTCTCTCCTTTAAAAAGCAGACAGGGTAAAGATACAATATCTGATTTATTTTTGGCCTTTTCTACCATGTTCCCACAATGCAAAGACAGACCAATTTTATGTACAACCACATGATAGGGGTTTCCCATTCCATTTCTCATTTCTTATTTCTTACTGTAAAGTTAAAAAAATAAACCAAAGCAAAAAACAAACAATAAAACTTGAAGTAGTCACTGAAATACTGGATTAACAACATAGGAAATTGAGTAGAGTGAGATTTAGGCACTGTGACTGCTACCTTATGGAAAATCAATGCTATTCCCTTTTCATATTCCCAGAAGCACAAAAAAAAAAAAATAGGAAAAAAAATCTTAGTGTAATGCTATCATTTTGTAGATTAGGAACCTGAAGCACAGATACATTAAGTAACCCAATTGACCATTTTTCAAAGTCATTTGTATTGGCTGAGCTTCTTTTGCCTGGTCCACAAATATGGGTGACACCCCTTTATAAGGAATAGTAATGAAGATCAAATGAGATGACTTTGTAATTTGAGAGTTATACAAATATTATTCTCATTGTTTTTGGACAGAACCTGTGAGTTTATCAGTGTGAGTAACTTCAAGTGAGGAAACTCCCTCCACAAAGTCAGATCAGCCTCTGCTCCTAGTATCAATTGCCTGGTAAGGTCAATGGATTTGCCCAGGTTAACATAACTAGTCTGTATTACAAGAAGCTCTTAAATCTAAGTCTAAGTGTCTTTGGATTTGTATACACTCTCCTGTATTATATGCTCAGCTATTATTGTGAAAAGATAATTATAAGACAGGCATGTTAAGGTATAGAGGAGCCAAAAGACCCTGGCCATGCAATCTAACTTTCCTGAGCCTAAAATTTCTCATTCATAAGATAATGGGGCTTGACTCAATGACTGTCAATGCTCCTTCCCCCCAAAATAAAATTCAACGAATTAACAGTGCTAGTATAACAATATCTACAGCTAGTCAATTATGCAAATATCTATAGCGAATAAAAACATAGTTTGAAAAACTAAATACAAGAAGAAGAGCACTGAACTTGAAGGCAGAAGATTGAGGTTTAAATACCAATCCTATAATTTATTACTAGTGGGATAAATGGAGAAATAGCATATTAATGCCCAATGAAAACTGATTTTAGATGATCAATTAGCAAAATTGTGTTTAACTTTGTTTTGAAATGCAAAAAAGTAATGATTTTAGTAAAATCAGTAAAGATGAAGTATCAGATGACCATAAAAGTATTACCTGCATCATATACATTTGTTAGAAATTTCCCAAATTATCTTATATTTTCAGTATTTTAAGTCACAACACCTTACATTTAGTTAAGAAGATAAAAATGTCCATAGAAAGCAAAATTCTTTCAAATGTCATATATTACAAGGATTTGCATAAAAGAGAATCTGAGTTCATTATATTTCTTTTAGGACTCTTTCTTAATTATCTTTAGGCTTATCCTTGTTCTTTTGGCTATCTAGTCTAATATTACAATTTGTATGTCTCATTTAGAAAGTGGGGTAATTTAGATGACCAAAATAAAAACTATCAAAAAGGCTTTCTGGGTATTTTCCTTAAGGCAGTTTTCAAAACATGTTGTACAAATAGCAAGCATTGGAAGTGAAAAATCAATTTCACAGGATGATTGATGAAGAGGAAAATTAAATAGAATATAGAGTGGCAGAAGGTGAATCTACCTCTTTTTGTGGTGGTATTTTTTCTTTCTCCAAAGTCGGGGATTTTGCTTGTATTATTTCAAATTGAATTTTAATTCTTTGTGTACATTGTTTTAATGAGGAATCTATGTCCATTTTTGCGATTTTCTCCCTATAAGGAAGGGAGGGTCTCCAACGGTTTAACTCATCTGTAGAGTTACTGACGCTGTGATGACTATTTTCAAACAAGATTGTTTTACGTTTTGTTTTCTCCTTACATTTTCTTGGAGGTATAAGTTCAGGCTTTTTTGCAACATAAGTACATTCAATTTCTGGCTCATTATCATTCTTAAGTTGCAGGGTGCTTTTTTGTGAGCACACATTGGTAGGAAACACAGGAACATTTTTGTGGAAAGGCCGATCTTGTTCCGTTTGCCCAGCAAATGATTTAAGGATTCTTACCCTGACAGGGCATTTATGTTTCTCCTTTTCCACAGAATCCCTTAATTTTTTTGCCAAAGTAGGAGATGTTTCTAGTATTTTTTTTGATTCTTTAAAGTCATCTTCGTGGAGGTTGTCTTTTGTCGGAGTAGCAACATTACCCTTTTCATAGATTTCACCACAAACTTCCTTTTCCTCCTCAATCCATGTTTTTTTACAAGTTTTTTTCCATTTAGTTTCTGGACTTGAATGTATGTCATCACCAGGAGATTTGCTACTGGATTCTAGTACTTCAGGCGTTCTTTTCTTGTTCAAAAATGGAGCAGAAAGAGACTTAACTTGTTCCTTAGGTGCCATTTGTTCTGGTATGCTGGTTGTTTCTAAAGTAACTTTATCCTTGGGTAATGAAACAGGACAAAGAACAATTAAACATAAATAAATGATCGTTAATCTTTTAAGCTTTCAAAAATATTTAAATTTCCCCTAAAAATGAAATTGGAAAGTAAATTTTATCCAAGATAATATATCCAAGGTATTAGGTAAATTATTATGCTTGTGCCATACTATAATTCCTATCAAAACAAAGGGAAATTTCCCATTTCATATCTTAATCGTTTTTCCTGCTTTTCAAAAACAGATATTTTATTTTTAATTGGTAATTTTACATGGTCAAAATTATAATACAGATATGTTACAAATAAAAAAACACATAAAATATAAAGTTGGGATGGGACAAAAAAATAAACTCATTACTCTTTTTAACTAATAAGATTCTTTACTACATTTATATATTTCTCTAGTGCTCACTTTAAAATTTCTTTAAATTAAAGGTCAAAATAAGTGTAAAAATAACAACTCTAACTATGACATAATTTTGAGGGAAACCAGAATGTGATTTAAAACAACTCTATTTTCAGAAAAATAGACCTTCATAAACTGTCCCCTTCTGAGTTTGGTTCCAGTCCAAAATCTCTACACAAATCAGAGAGTAGGAATGGGTAAGAGAAGGCAAATAAATGATTTTTGTATATAATTCAGAAAAAGAAATGAGAAATGGTTACAATATATAACTTAAGCACATCAACAGAATAATTGGGTACCAATAGAGTAGGAAGTGATGACTTTAAAATAGTTAAGGAAGATTTCCCTTGATCCAGTACAATTCTTCAAATGTTCAGATGAATTGGGATTCTATTTCCATAATTACATGGAACAAACAACGATAATGATGCATACCTACAGGTATTTTGGAATAAATTATATTTTAAAAAATGTTTACATGATAGAATCACATTCTATCATTTAAAAATGACCATAATTATCTTGTTGTTTTTGTTGTTGCTCTTCAGTTATCTCTGACTTTTTATGATCCTATTTGAGGTTATCCTGGCAAAGACACTGGAATATTTTGCATTTTGTCCTCCAGCTCACTTTACTCATAAGGAAACTAGGGCAAAAAGGTTAAGTAATTTGACCAGGCTTATATAATTAATACTTATTTGAAACCATATTTGAACTCATGAAGATGAATCTTCATGACTCCGGTCTTGAAACTCTATCCACCATGCCACTTAGCTGTTTATATCAAAATTAATTACTTTAAATTAAGTCATAATTTAAATGAGATGGTAACACTTTATTTGCCTGATTTTCACTATATTCTAAATATGCAGATCTATCAAGAAAATGAATGCATTATATGTGGACAGGAATCTCATCCACAATAACCCTAACAAGTTGTTGGTGAGCTTCCAACTATGGACATTCATTGTTAGGGTCCATATTGCCTTCTAAAGCAGTCATGTTCTTTATTGCTCTATTCATGATTGAGAGTCTGTTATTTTCTTTAATGAACACAGAGGAAGTAATAGAATGTTTTCATGTAAAAGTAAGGGCTCAATTCAATTCACTGACTTGTTGAGGATTGTGGTACTGTGTGGGCAATATTCAGATTATAGTTCTATGATCAATTAATGAGGATAAGTTATATGGTATATAATTTTTTTTTTATTTTTAAGAAATCACATTGGAATGGTCATTTCAAATCTTGTTTCTAGGGCAGAAATATAACAGTTCAAAAAAAATGATTGAAATGTGTCAGCCAGAAAGATAGGACTGAAGGCCTAGGTTGAGAACTGGAATCTAGTTGTAGAAAGATGCTGTGGGAAGGTGAGGCTATGTGACCTGATTTGTTTTTCAAGCCTCTCTTGCCCCTTGATTGTGCGGGTTGTGCCAACTAAGTGAACATGATAAAAAGACTCAAGATCAGATTCTATCTTACAGAAAGCATCAGAAACATGGGCTTCAGTAGTTTTCTCATTTCTGTTGAGGAAGACATTACTGGGAGACTAGAACATGAGGCAACCTGAGATCATCCCCAATGAGCTCAAGCTATGTGATTAGGGTTAGCACCCCAAGTCCTTGCAGGTAATTTGCACCTTAAACTGAAGAATCTGGTCTGAAATCTTTGAGTCATAACAGTTTACCAGGGACTGCCATGGGTGAATAGAATTAGAGTTGTTATTTAGAAGGACTTTCCTTCTATGAATGAAATCTTCCCACCCCCTCCTCATTAACAGTAAGGGCAGTTATGACAGATATAATTTTATCTATTTTAATCTATATTGAGATAAGACATTAAATTTAAGAAATGTCTATCTTACTAATTATGCATTTATCTGATTATTTTGCCATTTCAATCTACTGCTGGATTTTAAGTTTCTTAAGAGATGCTATTTCCCAGGAACAAAGCATAGGAAGCTGAAAAGATCGATTTATCTATTTACTCTAGCTGAAACCATTGCCATTGAAGTATATATTGGGAGAAACTGATGTGTACATGAACAATTTATAAGTTAGGCTAGCAGTAAACAACAAATTGGATCAATGGACTTTCTCAATAACCAAAGAATGTGAGGCAGGGATTACTAGCCTTAACTGAGTTTAGTATAAGAATTTAACTGAGTAAGTAGGAGAGAAGAATAAATGGAGTAGGGGAGGTGAGGAAAACAATGAGATAAGTTAAGAGAGTGGATGGCATCATGGGGATGAGGACAACATAACCGACTGGAAATTGGGAATGAGGAATTAGCAAGAACTCTTTCCTTCTCATTTGGGACTAAGAAATGTTCATTGTTTCATTCCATCTGCAAGGTTAGAGACTAGACTTCTTTGGATAACAAGCTAGGTATCTGTGAAAGATTTTTGGTGGTGTGAAAATCCTAGACCCCATGCATCCTGAAAAAGATAATTTTTATTTTATGTTTTTACAAAAGAATAGAAATGTAATTAAAAAGAGAACTGGATTTCTAAATTTAACTCTTGACTTAGGAAGAGAGAAGACAAAATCAATTTCTAAAAGACAGAACCAATCTAATTATTTCAAAACACAGAGAGAACAGAATGTAAATCTTAATAGTGAAACCCTTGGCCAGGACTGACTCAAAGGAATAGGAAAATAAAGTAAGTGAGATCTGATTCCTTCAGGAATTCTATAAGATACTCTGATTAAGACAAGGAAACATGTAACCAAACTACATCAGTAATATTCCAACAGTTAATTTGAAATTCACTTTAAAATTTCATTATCTGAAGCTAATTAGAATATGAGAAAAGAGGAATAGTTTTGTGCTGAAATGATTAAAAGAACTTTTAAAGAATTCTATGTGTGGCTGAAACAAAACCTACATAAATATTTAAACTAGAATATGACACGATTAATTAATGTATGGATTTTCTAAGGATAGGACTAAAAATAACATTCCTTGGTATGCTCATTGCATCCCATTCAAATCAATGTCATGGGAACAAATCCTGGGAAGCATCACCTAACCAGGTAATTGAATACAGGGGGAAAATCAAGTTGATTCTACTTAGCTTTGAGGAAATTAGCTTATAAAAAATCAAAAATAACAGAAAAAAAGGAAAATCATTCCTAGGTAGATTTTATATGCGAATATAAAAACCTAAAGATCTTAGGATTTGAAGCAATAAAAACAAAGAAGAAAAAGAAGAAGAAGTAGGAAATTACAGCTAATTACACAGAAGACAATGTTACACTGATTAGAGCAGGAAATCAAAACACCTGTTAAAAAGACACATCCTATATTTTATTGAGAGCATGAACCACAGGGCAATGAATTTTGTTATCACATGACTTTACCATTTATTTTGTTTACCTCTACTAATAAAGTTTGGAATGTAACTATATGAGCAAATAACCTGCTCAGAAAAAAAATTCAAAACGTTAAATAACCCTACCTTTCTTTCCTTCTTTCTGATTCTCTTTTCCTAGAGGTGGTTCACACTGCTTCTGAGGGACTGATTTTTCTATTTGAACTCCAACTTTCGAGCCAGTGTCAGGCCCACTTCCAGCTTCAGCTGCAGATGCTTCATTTTCTTTTATTGCAATCTTTCCAAATTCTGTGGGTGCTAACTGATCTTTACTTTGCAGTGACTTGCAAGAATAATTCTTTTGAAATGTCAAATCATTGGAATTTCTGGGACTCTCATTTTTCTGAGACGTACTTGGAGAATCCCATTTCGAAGCATCTGAAAAGTACATATTTGAGTTAAATAGTATATCAGTTTTATCCACCTGAGATATTAAATTTGTTCTTAGGATGTCACTCAAATCACCACCAATACTTATGATTTTATTTTGTTTATTTCTGCCATTTTATCTTTCAGATGACATGACAAAAAAACCCACCAGTCTTCAGTCTATCCTCCTTTTCCAGCACAATCAGCTCTAACTCTCTTTCCAATTCTATTTCCATGTATGGTTCCACGGAAGATGTTAGTAAGAACTATAGTTGGGGAAAATTTGGGGGGGAACACCAAATAAACTTTAAAATATATATGTATATATATATATATATATATATATATATATATATATATGACGTCAAATTATTTAGGATTTGGAAATATAAACTTGCAACTTATATTCATCAAGTTACCTAGGTATGACATGTTGAGTTTAGTGACTTGCACAGGATCACACAGCTGATATACATCAGAGTTGAAATTTGAAATCATGGCTTTTTAGCTTTGAGGTCAGCTCTTCATCTATTATGCTGAAATATTTTCTATAGAAAATGCTTACAAATTGCATCCCTTCAGTGAATATTTTTTAAAAAGAGACTGCCATTTCTTCTAAACATCTTTTTTTTTTCAAAGATGAATTACTTTGAATATGACTTTTTTCAGAATAATCTAATTTCTTAAAGATTAATTTTTAAACTTTCATTCTTGCATTGCAAATTTAGCAACAAAAATGACACTACATAAGTTTAAGTATTCTCTTTTTAAAATATGATGATTACATTTTTACTATTATATAAAAATGCAAATAAAGGACAATGATATATGAAAAAGATAATCATAACAATATGCACTCAGTATTTAATTTTAAAATTTTTTCCATCTTTTGTTGGCTTTCTATGATATCCTACTTCTTCATTTCAGGAGGAATCACACTTATGAAATCTCCCTTCCACAACCATTAATTCACTTTTCAAACTCGCCCCTCAATTTTTTTAGAGCACTTTTGTCAAGTTCTCTTGCCTTCTTTACTCCTGATCCTGCAACATACTTATCTGTTTTTATGTTTTATCCCTTCACAGACAGCAAATTCCTTGAAGCTAATTTATTTTTTTTTAACTTTTACCTCCTAGAGTCAAGCAGGAGACAAAGTGGTTTGCATATGAAATATAATAGTAGGTTCATGTATGATACCTTGAATTGAGAGGACACATGCAGCACTGGATTCATGTGCCTTCATGCAATAAAGAAAAAGGCCAGGAAGTATAAAAATCCAATATGAAATAAGGTGGTCAATTAAAATTAAATTTAAAAAATTAAATTGAATTAAATTTAAATTTAAAAATTAATTAAATTAAATTAATCTGAATTAAATTTTAAAAATAAAAAAAAAACATTAAATTAAAATTTTAAAAATCTGAAGACTCCAGGATGGATCCTGTATTAGGTGTGATTTTTGAAAAATACACTTTTTCTCATACTTGTAAAGAAGGGTAAACAAGGAAAAATCCCATTTGCAGCATGTAAATCAAATTCTTCCATGAAAGGTGCGATAAAAATGGGGACAAAGGGAAGAGGAGATGATGAATGAAAATACCTTAATTTACGTTTCTTTTCTTCTTAAATTATGAAATTGTAAAGCTTACCAACTTTTCGTTTTTCAACTCCTTTTCCTACTTCTTGGTTTGTGAAAAAACCTTTCATTTGAAGAGTGGGTTGAATAGGCTATGAAAGAAGATTAGAAAATAAGAAAATAGTTACATAGAAAGTTTTCAGTTCACATTCAATAATAATTTAAAAGTATCAATGTTATTACCTTCCCATTAGAATTTCTCCTCTGGTGACCTGAAAAAAAGAATAAAAGTTTTATTATCAACCATAAATAAATAGCATAATTCAATCACAATTTCATGCAAAATGAATAGGTTTGTTTGTTCTCATTACAGGCCCTAAAGAATGAATGCTTTCAGGGGATATAATTATTAGTAGCATGACCTTTGCTTGACTGAAAGTAGAATCAATTATTTAATACTTGAAATAAAACAAAAATATATTATTGTCTGTCCCAACATGCAGTTTACATTTAACAGATCAGATTCCAGGGAACTCATATATATATATGTGTGTGTGTCCATAAGACAATATAGAAACAGGTTCATCTGTGAAGCACATAAAAGTTAGTCAATTAAAAAAAAAAAAAGAAAGAAAGAAAGGATAGTCAACTTCACAGGGAGTTAATTACAAAGTTAATGCTATTGGGCAGCAGACTATCTTCCAAATAATGAGCATGATAACTTGAACAAGTGCTCATAGGATGGATGATTCCTTAATTAAATATATAACTGGCAAATTCAGGCAATATGTTATCTATAAAGAAAAAATAAGAATTAAAACAATATACAATCCACATTATTATCACAGAACTAAAGGGCTAGAGACCAATATTCTGAATACATCCACTTAGAAGTATAAATGCAGAATTAATAGTTGATGATATATTTTAATTTCCCTCCATCTCCACATTATCTACTGACATAATTATACATCTGGTATCAGTCACTTTATCCATTTAAAAATGTTTAGATGCAGTAATACCAGAAAGAACGTCGATAAAGGATATCGAGGGAATGATGTACAAAACCTTTCAATTTTGTAAGTAATTTTAAAAAAGCATCATTGTTCTAAATCTCTAAATGTTAAGATAAATGTTACTACCATAAAATTCCCTTCAACAAATATAATTTATCATTTATGGAAAGTCAGGCTATTTACAGAGAAACTGTTGATTAATATCAGAAAATACAATGTAAAAGATTGAACATTGTTTATTTTATAAAATAAAATTAGTTTATCATTCAACAATCCAAAAAAATCTCAACAAATTTTGTACAAAAGAAGTTATAAAGTTAGTCTCAGTATGTGTCCGTCTTCTTAAGTACTAAGAAATTGAAGGAAGGGTAGAATTTTGAAATGGAAAACAAATACTTCCCTAACAGCATCAAACAAATACATATTAGTAATATAAACATTTTAAGTAATGTGCATGTTGATATTTTTATTCACTCAACTAGGCTAAAAAAAGTCATTAATTATCCTTTTTCTAGATAGAAGATAGGCAAGCTGTTTAATAGGTTTCTGATCTTAGTGTTTTTTCCCTTTCATTTATGTGCACAGCATTTCCTGATTGGAGAAGAAAATGATTCAATGGCTATGGACAGATGGAGCACATGTGAATGTTTAATTTCCAGGAAAGAGGGATAGCCCATATGCTGCTAGAAGTGACCCATATTTGTTTTTATGTGTATATTCTGTGTGGACATCATTGAAAGTGATTTTTTTTTGTACCTCAGACATGAACAAAGTAGACAGTATAATTCAGACAACTTGGATAGGCAAAGTCACCCTCAGTCTCTCAGTTTCCAGAAAATCTAGGCCAATGAACTCATGGGAATATTTATGTGTAATTCTTTTTGTCATTATTTTACATTTGATCTGTATTTCATTTTATGAAAAATTCAGAAAAACAAATGGGTATTATGTCTAAGTTGAGTAAACCTTGGGATGGGTTGCAGTGTCATATACATGAGTAGGTACTCTGTGACATGAGTTGATCATGTTTATAATGGATACTCCTTTCAAAGAAACTAACAGATTGAGATTAGGAAATAATTGTCAGGAAGAATGGGAAATTATGGATGTCCATCAGTTGGAGAATGGTTAAATAAATTGTGGTATATGAAAATTATGGAATATTATTGTTCTGTAAAAAATGACCAACAGGATAATTTCAGAAAGGCCTGGAGAGACTTACATGAACTGATGCTGAGTGAAATGAGCAGGACCAGGAGATCATTATATACTTCAACAACAATACTATATGATGACCAGTTCTGATGGTCCAGAAAAGCTTTATGGAGTATATACTTGAGAATCTTTCTGAAGAAAAAGAGAGATTACACCAGATGGCCTGAAAGGACACAGAGCAGGGCAATATACAGAAAAATGACCAAAATACTTTGGTTGGAAAAAAGAGAAAAGACAAGCAGTGTGAAGTAAGTCTGCAAAGGTGAGTTAGAGTCCTCCTGTCCAGGGTCTTAGGAATCCCCATTTCTGCCTCTGCTAAGTGATTATTGGCAAGTGGTTCCCCTTTCCCCTTTCCCAATTATTGGCAAAAACTTTATTTTTCAGTTTGTATTTCATCCTATGGTCACCTCATTTAAACATCATTAAATTATGTCTCTGTGTTGGAATGCTTATAAAGTGCTTATAACTCATTAGATTTGATAGAGACAATAATTATCTAATTTAGCTTGGTTCAGTATGACTGATCTGATATTGCGAGGAGATGTTACAGGCCAGAACTTGAAACAAGGTACTAGGTAGAATTGAGGAGACAATGTTTAAGTCTAGTTTAGCATTGATTTAATCATACAACAAATAATGGTTTCCCAGTGATATAAGGATTGGTGTGTACTCAGTGAACAGCACATAAGCAAGAAGCTCTCAGGGCCAAAGAGCACTCTGGGAGGTACAGAAGCCCACAAGCCCACTCTCAGAGGCGGAGTCAGATTCATTCCATCTTCCACCTTTGTACTGGCAGGAGGCTGAAGAAAGAAGAGGCAAAGGACAAGCTGCAAGAGCTCTTGGAACCAAGCAGAGAGATAGGCCTCTAAGAAAGCTACCCAGGCCCAAGGAAGGAGAAAATTTGGATTTTATCAGCTGGCTGCATTTGAAGTGATTAGTGAGCTGAACCAAAACTAAGTTTGCCTCCAGAAAACCTCCCCAAGAAACCTGCTCCCAGAGAGAACGATCATATTTTAGACAAGAAGGGAACACCATATCTCTGGATTCTAAGTGGCCACAAAGTTGGCCAACAAAGAACTCTGGATACATCTGGAGCTCCTCATACTCTGTGTGAAAGGAAGGGACCCTTTGGTTGCTTTTTCTCCCTGGTTCCAAGGCAGCCATCTTCCACTATCTGTTCCTCACTCCTCTTGCCTGCTCTTTTTTCACCCTTTGTCACTTTGGTCACCATTTCCTCTCATCAGCCTGCACTACAGAGGTCTGAACAGAAACACAACAATCAAGCCTTTAATCAGTAGCTCTTCAAGGTTTTTAACAATGACGTTTTATAACCCATTTTCTTCAGTTTACGTTTTATCCAATCAGACACAGGGTGTACATAAAAGAAAGTTTTCAGGATCTGGAGATCAGAGAGATCAAAAAAGTCTGAGAGGCAGGCCAGGAATAAAGAAGGTCCTAGTGAGAGTTCTACATGTGACCCACATTGGTGTTCTGACTGTACAAAACTTTCTGTGCTCTAGACAATTCTCTGAGACAGTTTCAATGAAAATAAAAATCTAATCTCTATCATCAAAAAGAAGTATGTATCATAGAAGTAGTTAACTATCTATATAACTAAGCAAGTAAATGGAAAAGTAGCTCATTGAGTTTGCTAAAACCAAATGCCATGCAAAAGGTGGATGGTAATTGACAGAGCTTATTCCTAGAGCCAATCATTCACTCCACATCCACAAATTACTATTTCTCCTCCTCCCCCCCCCTCTGCCCATTAAACTTTTCTCTCTTTCCATTGCTATTTCTTCTTATTTTTTTCCTGTTCAGACAAGTCTTCTGTGATACTCCTTATGGATCCTGTGAATAGCCCTAGGACTTCATGAAATTTCTTCTCTTCTATGTGTTTGATCATACAGACTCTATTCCAGTTCCCAAGGCCTATCCCTTATTTCTCCAGCTCTCAAATACCATCTTTTCTTTTCCTATTTTAACACAGATCTCACTATCTACATAATATAATCTTACCTTCATGTTGTCCCAAAGAAATACTGCATTTGATCTTTTTATTTCTCCATGCACGTATAAATCTTGTCACTCTTTCCAGAATACTTCTAGGAGCATGCTGATCAGTGAAAACAACAAAATAGTTAGCAAGACCACTGATGAAAGCCATCCTGAAAGTTTTCTGCTGATAAATTGTGAAGAATTTCCACTTTGAGGGAAATTAGGTTTCTACAGGAAACAAAATGTTTTTATAACATTTTCTTCAAAAGAAGAACCTCTTGCTTACACATTCCAAGTTTACTCTTCGATCTTTTTTTCTTTAGAGAGAGACAACTCTGGCAAACAGAGTGCTGAAGCCTGGGATATACTTTTTTCATACAGAAAAGGATAAACTTGTAAGTAATGATAAAATTCTAACTCAGGATATTATCCTTATGATTGTCATGATTCTATTTCATAATATATTACAAATCATTTTTTCAAAGAGCTTTCTTAAAATATGTTTCAAATGATTATTATACTGCATAAGAAATGACAGTGATTCTCCACACTATCTTTCCTTCAGAAAATAATTTATGTTCTTATGACAGGTCTTCTATTTTAGTTAAACATCAAAGTTTACATTACTTGCAAGCATCCTTACTTTCTTCTGCCTATCCTCTCTCCTGGAAGGTTTTCCTCCTTCCTTTCTGCCAATCAAAATATGACACCATTATTATTAAGCCCCAATTATTACCTCTTTCATTAACTCTTTCCTGATTAAACATAATGAATTTTGCCATTTCCCTTTTTTATTGGATGCAACAGGTGTATACCTGTTGCAACAAAATAATTAGCTGTACACAGTATGCACACACTGGAGTAAAATGTTTCATCAAAAGTCTCCTGAAACAAAAGCTCTAACTATTTGTTATTGTGCCATAATTTCAAAATGATATGGCTTCCATAACAACAAAAGAAGGACAGCATCCTTACTGAGACATGACAGGCTTCTATCCTGTCTTGGTAAAAACACATCTGTATTATTATGTTTAGATAGGACAAGAGAAATGGGTATTTCAGAGGAATAAAAGAGACCTTAGAGGTCATCCATTATTCATAGCACAGGTAAAACTGCTAAGCAAGGAGGGATAACTTAATTACAAGGAAAACCATTCAAAGGATTCCAGGGTAATAGTCATCAAGTAATTAGGGGCTTAGAACGTAGGGAAAGAGCTGGATTTGTTCAGCTTAATCTTGTAAGTTATGTCAATGGTACCCCTTCCTGAAAATTGTAGAAAGGTCAGTTACAATTCTTAATAAGAAAACAACCCCAACAATTAGAGCCATTCAAATAGAAAGCTGGCCACTTTACTTGGGTAGTAACTTTTCAGTCACAAAAACATTTGAACTACTTTTGGGAGATACTGCAGAGAAGATTTGTTATTTGGGATAAAGATAAATTAGATTAACATTGATCATCAATGCTAAGATTTTATTATTATGGCATGTTTTAATACCATATATTAACACTTCTACACACTGATATTTTTCTCAAATAACATACATTTCTAGACATTGAAATTTCAGATGATTATTTTGCCATTGGACAATAAAGTTTAGAATAAAGTTACATGAATCCAGATGCATGGTAATTATGTTATCACAATTATTTTGACTACTAAAGGGAAAATCATCATATAATTAAGTAGTTTAAGTTGGTTTCCTTATCATATTAGAAAGGTGCAAAAATGTCAGCATCAACCCTATCAATACTATCAAGGGACACCTCTTTAGTGGGTTGTTACCCAACAAAGGCTCAAGTTTTGCTGTTAGTCCTGCTAACTTCCAAGAAAATTTCACCTCCACAAATGAGACAAAAATACACTTCAAAGGGCACTGAGTTCCTAAAAACACATTCAAATGCACATAAAATATACATGTACTGAAATGAAAAATCAGAAATTTCAATATCAATTTTCTATACCTGTCCCAGATATCTTTTAGCAAAACTTTCTTTGCTTCTGTCTGATGATCCTTTAAATTCCGATTCTGGTTTCAAGTCTAAATTGATATTTAAATGAAAAGTTACTTTCTTTAGAAATATATTTCTTATATGAATAAAATTCCTCCCCCATTTTGAGTAAAACATATAAGAATTTTCTAACTTACTAATTAGGCATTTAGATAGTTCTTTTGTAATTTTAAGGTATTACTACATTTTATGTTTTTGGTGAGATGTTTATTTCACAGGAGCAAAGCACGGGAAGCTGTAAAGATTGATTTCCATACTCAATCGAGTTGAAACTGTTAAATTTTAAAATAATGGTATAGTGAGAGAAACAAATCTATACCTGA